>NC_090737.1:7204541-7485081 GCF_036898095.1 Palaemon carinicauda
GTTACATCCATCATGAGGCTCAATACTACACAGTATTCTAGAAGTTTTATTCCAGCTGTTACCAAGTTGTGGAATGATCTTCCTAATCGGGTAGTTAAATCAGGAGAACTTCAAAAGTTCAAAGTTGGAGCAAATGTTTTTATGTTGACTAGGCTGACATGAGTCTTTTTTTTAGTTTATATATGTCATATCTGTTTTTGACGTTGTTAATAGTTTATATAGGACATATCTGTTTTGACGCTGTTACTGTTTTTAGAATGATATATTAATTTATTCTCATCATTTATTTATTTCCTTATTTCCTTTCCTCACTGGGCTATTTTTCCCTGTTGGAGCCCTTGGGCTTACAGCATCTTGCTTTTCCAGCTAGGGTTGTAGCTTGGCTAGTAATAATAATAATAATAATAATAATAATAATAATAATAATAATAAACTTTTGTAACATCCTATCTAAACACTTGTTTAGGAAGTGTAAATAGATTTAAGAATTAATCATATATTAGAGCTAGACCATAAATTGTTAGCCTAACGAATTTAAATCCCTGTGTGAGAAGGAGTACTTAGGCCTACGGTAATCTTTGTGGTAAACAGATACCTATTAAGTACTTGAATGTACCTAATCACCCTATACCGTAGTTTTATGTATGCTTCGAGAGAGAGAGAGAGAGAGAGAGAGAGAGAGAGAGAGAGAGAGAGAGAGAGAGAGAGAGAGAGAGGGTAAACAAATACGTATAAAGTACTTGAACGTACCTAATCATCTTATACCGTAGTTTTACGTATGCTGAGAGAGAGAGAGAGAGAGAGAGAGAGAGAGAGAGAGAGAGAGAGAGAGAGAGAGAGAGAGAGCTCTTCTTTACAATTGAGCCAATCCGGCTACACATGAAGCGATTGAAACCTGTTTAAACCAGCTTTAGTGACCTTAAGGTTTTTTTTCTATTTTTTTTTTTTCGTAGTTCTCTTGCCATTTCGCTGGACAGCAACGAAGCTGCGATAAATATAGACCAAATTTTGGAATGATCTTCCCAATCGAATTGTATCGAATTCGTTATATCGGTGGAATTTTTAAAAATTCAATATTTGTGGTAATGCTTTTCCGTTGAGCAGGCTGACAAATGCTTCTTATGTAGTATAACAGCGTTTTATATATATATATATATATATATATATATATATATATATATATATATATATATATATATATATATATATATATATATAGTTTGTTTCTTCATTTCTTTTCCGTAAGGAACTGCTTTCCATATTGGCGACCTTTGGCTCATAGCATTTTGCTCTTACAAATAGGGGTGTACCTTGGCTAGTTGAGAGCCATAAACGCCGTTTCCTCCTTGGGAGGGATTATCCCCAGAAAAGTAAATCCTTCTGGATCCTCAATGTGTCTTTAGAGGTGAGGTTGCAGGCCCCTCACTCTTCTTGACACAAGAGAAAAAGGCTTGTGTGTGATAGTCCAGGATTGAACTCTATCCCCTGGAAATCGTCAGCCGAGTAATGTACAGTTGGACACAAGAGTTCCTGGCACACCTCACTCTGAAGAAGTGCACCCTTTCGCGCCCTTACTTCGCTTCGAGTAACCAGACAGGAATGTAATGGTAGAGGTTTAAAGATTCAAAAGTCGCACATGAATGGCAGAGGCAAGGGACAGTGACATTGCCTTGGCAAGCAGGACAATGCCCTAGAGACTGACTATATCTACATATGATCAGCGCCCAAGCCCCTCTCCATCCAAGCTAGGACCAAGGAGTTCTAGACAAGAGCTGCTGCTGACTCAGCAGATAGACCTATCCTTAGCTCACAAGGATCGTGAGGTTGCAGCGATCAAAGAAACTATCCAGTTTAATCAGCGCCCAAGCCCTTCTCCATCCAAGCCAGGACCAAGGAGGGGTAGACAATGGCTGCTGATGACAGCAGATAGACCTATAGGCTCCCCCAAGCCCCCCATCCTTAGCTCATAAGAATCGTGAGGTTACAGCGACCAAAGAAACTATCCAGTTTGAGCGGAACTCGAACCCCATTGTGGCGTATACCAGTCAAGAACGTTACCACATCGACCACCACAACCCTGTGTGGAATTGCACCCCTGGGTGACGGCCTATTACGGTTGAGCAGCCAAGATCATACATATGAATTTTTGCATAGTCCAAAGGAAATAAAAAAAAAAGTTTATTGATACATTGATATAAGCTATTTCGTTTTAGTTTTGTATGTTAGTGAAATACATATATCCAATTTCCTATTTTCTGTGAATATTTTCTTTTTAAAATAACACTATTTTTGTCTATGTTTTTTCTTACATTATGAAATTAATAACAAAATTTATCTTTTGAATGATGCCAGCACCTTTAGACTATAGTCAATTCTTTTTAAAGAGGCAGATGCACCGACTCGCAGCGGTGCCCTTTTAGCTCGGAAAAGTTTCCTGATCGCTGATTGGTTGGATAAGATCATTCTAACCAATCAGATAGCAGGAAACTTTTCCGAGCTATAATGGCACCGCTGCGAGTCAGTGCAAAGGCGCCTCATTAAAAAAAAAAAAAAAAAAAAAAAAAAAAAAAGATTAAGTGTAGTATGAAGAATAATATATTATTCAAACCAAACAGCACATAAGTCTAGAGGCGTTTCACCAAAATTATAAGGATACATTTACTGTTCTGCATTTCCAAACTGAAGTAATTTATACCATTAACATTTGTATCCGAATCCAAAAAGTTATAACAATATCTTGTTTGTTTTCTGTCTTAAGCAGTTGATACATTTATCAAAAACTAACAATTTTCCTCACACACCCCATCATTTTCGAATATACATTCGTACCTTCCTTTTCCAGGTAGCACGTATTCAATATCATCCTCATCATCTCCTCCTACGCCTATTGACGCAAAGGGCCTCGGTTAGATTTCGCCAGTCGTCTCTATCTTGAGCTTTCAATTCAATACTTCTCCATTCAGCGTCTCCTACTTCACGCTTCTAGGAGATGGACACTCCAAAATCAAAACATCGTTCTGTAGCCTTGGGTAGTGCCATAGCCTCTGTACTATGATCTTCCACTGTCTTGGGTTAGAGTTCTCTTGCTTGAGGGTACACTCGGCCACACTATTCTATCTAATTTCTCTTCCTCTTGTTTTGTTAAAGTTTGTATAGTTTATATAGGAGATATTTATATTAATGAGGTTACTCTTCTTAAAATGTTTTATTTTTCATATTATCCTTTCCTCGCTGGGCTATTTTCTCTGTTGGAGCCCCTGGGCTAATAGCATTCTGCTTTTCCAACTAGGGATGTATCTTAGCAAGTAATAGTAATAATAATATAGGCTTATGTTATTTATGTTCCATCGTTATAACTTTATGAACATTATCACAAATTGCTTTTCAAATTTCAGTGTCCTCTGCTTCAATTTTCTGTAATGTCATACATTAATAATTGTCTGTAGGTGATGACTTATGTCAACCTATGCATCAGTTAAATTTGGTTTCCATTTCAAAAAAAAAAAAAAAAAAAAAAAAAAAACTTCTCAGTGATTTTACACGAAAATAATGGGCACCTTAAAACAAATTATTTTTCTTAAAGAAAAGATCCTTTAGCTTTGTAAGCAGCTCTTCTAGGAGAAGGACACTCCAAAATCAAAACATTGTTCTCTAGCCTTGGGTAGTGCCATAGCCTTTGTACCAATGGTTTTTCACTGTCTTGGGTTAGAATTCTCTTGCTTGAGGGTACACACGGGCACACTATTCTATTTTATTTCTCTTCCTGTTGTTTCGTTAAAGTTTTTATTGATTATTTAGAAAATATTTATTTTAATGTTTTTACTGTTCTTAAAATATTTTATTTTTCCTATTTTCCTTTCGTCGCTAGGCTATTTTCCCTGTTGAAACCTCTAGGCTTATATCATCCTGCTTCTCCAACTAGGTTTGTAGCTTAGCAAATAATAATAATAATAATAATAATAATAATAATAATAATAATAATAATAATAATAACAACTATATTTGGTTATCCTACCCTTCCCCATTTTAGAGTCGGGCATTTTCATCACAAATACATCATATCTTTCAATATTTTTTTCCTGGGGTTATCAATTCTAGAGTCGATTTTCATCGACCATATATATTTCAAGAAATCGTAGATTTTTTGGCAAATGGCATATTCTAATTCATTAATTCTACTCCGAATTCTACAATATAATTAAATTGACGTTCATTTTATCTCTTATGTCAACAATTAGTATATGCTTTTCTACTGTCGTTCGCCATTGAATGCAATTAAGACGTATGCTAAGTCTTTGAATCAAATTTCTGTTACAACCAGTCCTGATTTAAACTACCTATATGTTAAATCAACATCGAATCGGTAAGTCATTTTACATATAATAATTGAGTCAATAAATGAAATCACACTGGTAAAGCTAGATAAGAAAACGAGCTATATAATCATACATATGCAATCGAAATGTACATAAAATTATCAGATAAAGCCATTTTCGACAGATGCCGTGACATTAAAATTGTTTCATAAAATACTGCTTTGCCATTATTGGCGTTATAAATCATCGCATGAAAAGGAAGGATTAATAAGTTGCAACTGTTCAGATGCACTCGTATTCAGCCACTGCTGTTGCAAATCGAGATAAAAGCTTATTTCGGGAAAAAAAAAGCTAGACAATCAAAGTACGATAATTTAACACAACCAGCACGATAGACGACCTCAGCGACTCAAGGGCCCAGAACATTTTTTCGTCCCAGTATCGTGACGGCGAGGCACCGAGTAAGGTGGAAACTATCTTGTTGTGAGAGGTGTTCACCGTGCTCATGTGCTGTAATAAACTTCTATGTCTCGAAGATTTGATTCAACCGACAAAATTACGTCATTAAGAGGGCCCCGGTCGTCAGTCCAGGTTAGATAAGAGATAAATTTGTTATTTTGAGAGTTGTTAAAAGTCAACTTGTGAGATATGTTTGGTGCCGCCAGTGTTCTTAGGCAAACTTCTTCAGTTGCCACAATTGCCTATGTTTACCTATTGCTGGTGACTCGATATTTGCATTAATTAGAGAAATTTCTTCATGGAAATTTGAATTTTTGTTAATGGGAATTGGAACTGTTAATTTTCGGGAATTACAAGAATTAACGTCATTCTAGTATGCAGTGTATCGACACCATATTAGCGTAACTTTATTTAACTCCTACCGGAGATTCTGTAATTGCCCTGTAATACAGTAAAATAGTACCCCATGATCTGTAGCCTTTAAATTTGTAGTAGGCAAACTGCTGAATCACATTGTTTAGGGATAATCCAACTTGAGCAAAATCAAACTATTGTTCTCTAGTCTTGGGTAGTCCCATAGCCTATGTACCGTGGTCTTCCACTGTTTTGGGTTAGAGTTCTCTTACTTGAGGGTATACTTGGGCACACTAAAAATCTTGTTTTTCTTCCTCTTGTTTTGTTAAAAAAAAATTTATAGTTTAGGAAATATATATATTAATGTTACTCATCTTAATAATTTTATTCTTCCTTGTTTCTTTTTTAATCTTCCTTGTTTCTTTTCCTCACTGGGCTATTTTCCATGTTGGAGCCCATAAGCTTATATCATCCTGATTTTCCAACTAGAGTTGTAGCTTAGCAAGTAATAGTAATAATAATAACAGAAAGGTGCAAACGGGTTGTAAGATATATCTGGGTCTAGTAAATAATCGCAAGTAAGTTTTGCACTCGCCACGATAAGCTAGTCTGCATTGCATGGGATTTTGGAATATTTTAAGCCCTAGGAGCCTTTGTATATCAGCGGCCAGTTCCTCACACGCTCATTAAAAATGGACATCAACTAACATAAACTTGATCCTTCACCTAACCTACAAGCCGTATCTTCACATCATATGGTGCAGTGTCCTTTCTCAGACCTTGTGGAGCTTAAACACTTAATCATTGTGCTTATTTGGCGTTATTTTACATTTACATAATCACTGGGGTGTATGTATGATAGCGGCTGCCTAAGAATACGGCAGTGTGATGGGGGTCGCCGGTGGGCGTTTGCCCCCAGTTCTGTAAGTAGGTGAGGACATGGCTTTTAGGTTAGGTTAAGGGGGAAAGTTTAGGCTAGTTGTGCATTTTTTATGCATGCGGGAGGAACTGGCTGCCGATATGCAAAGGCTCCCAATTACCCCAAATTATTTTAATCGGCATATTTCAATAAAAAAATACTAGTGAATTCATTTAAACCCATGACCATGAAGCGCTTGGTAATAATGACCAGGATAATCAAATTCTCAAGTTTGTATAATTGATAATAACACTGAAATGTTAGCCCACAGGGTTAATACGCATAGCGAAACATGTTCCGCTTGCCAGAACATAGGAGCAATGGGAATGTTCAATCGCGAATGAAGCGTGCATACGGCAGAGGAAAAACCAATAAATAATTAGCTAAATTAAGTTAGAAGGTAGTAATACTGTGAATGCCGTTACAAAAGACTTCTTAGAAAATCAGATGGAAGGCCACGTTTTCTATGCGTCCAGAAATCCTGGTGAACGATAGCTCTAGTGGTTTGACCGCGTTTCACTAATATTACTCTGTAGTCTATGCATCATAACTCAGAACGTATGGATTTCTGCCTGAAATTATCAAAAACGTTCAAAATGCCTTTATATACTTATTTTTCTCGTTTTTTAAAGCCATATAACCCAGTTTTAATATAATAATTCAATGCTTTCGTTAATATTACTCTGTAGCTTACCTGCTATAACTCAAAACCTAAGAATTTTCGCCAGAAATCATTATCAAAAGCGTTCAAAATGCCTGTAAATACACATTCCGGTTTTTAAACGGTAAAAATCAGTTTTAATGTGAGAATTTACCACTTTTCTTATCCTTTACCTGGGGAAATATTAAAATTGAATGAGCATTTGTATTTCATTGGAATAGACCAATGATTATTATTTATTAATATTAATCATTTATAGATATTATCACCATTATTGTTATTATTAACTCCAGGGAGTTATTGGGTCCTTTGACTGTCCAGACAGTAGTATATTGGGTCCTCTTTGGTTACGGCCAATTTTCCCCTTGCCTACATGTACACTGAATAGTCAGGCCTATTCTTTCCACATGCTCCTCTCTTCATATGCATGACAACATTGAGATTACGAAACAATTCTTCTACGCTCTAGGGTTTAATTGTAATTGGTTAGGGGCTTCTTTCCTCTTGATAAGTGTAGAAGAGACACTAGCAATGGTAAGCAGCTCTCTCACTAAAGAGTCATCTAGGAGGATACTCCAAAATAAAATTTCAAAAATATTGAGTGAAGGACCACATTTTAAAAGAAAAACAAACACAAGAACACCTAACTCGAAGTTCCCCACCTAACCTAACCTAGGAGCCGCATTCTTACCTACTGGGGGCGTATTGTTTGGCTTCCCACCCAGCTTCACTCCTGACGAGGTAACGCTAAATCATACATATTTTGTAAAGCATAAAACTATATTCGTATTGTATTTCAGACCAAAATAATCATCAACTTCTCCATAATGAAAATTGATTTGACAAGTAATAATGTTTGCACCTGAATTGAATTTTATTTCAATATTGTATAAATTATTTGTCCCTTAATTTGGTGGGTTGAAACAAATTACTTTTTCTAAGTACATATAAAAAATCAATTATTTAATTTAAACCAGATTTTTATTGAAATAATTATTTATTGATTTTTTTTCCATAATTTTCTGCTGGTGATTATTTGTTTTAGCTTTATAAGGGATTTTCTATTATTAAATTTGATCAATGTTGAATGAAACCATAGTTTAATATACATTCCTCAAGATAGTTTTTCTCTTAAAAGTCAAAATTCAGACAAAAGATTTAATCAGAGCGGAGAAGTTATAGTAATTAGTGCCTAAATGTAAAAAAAAAAGGTGAAACAGCAATCAAACAAAAATACAAATTACAGAAGTTTTATTTTAACATGCATAAAACAAAAAATATATTAGGGACTTCTCCAATTGTGTACTGTACTAGCAAGAATAATTTGTAATTCCTAAGAGCGCTGTTAATAAAATAAATACTTTTATAATTTGTATAGTTGCAACAACAACAACAGTGTTCTTAAGAACACCAAGTTTACCCGAAATGGTATTGCTATTAACTAGGATTTTGTTTAAATGTTGCAGTACTTGAAAATAGTAACTAGTTTTGGAACTTTTCTTTTTTTTTCCCAAGGTAATATCTGACAGTGCATTTCATTTTGATTAAAATCCTGATCTTTTTTTTAATTGTGATTTCAATCTATTTGAATAATTTGATGCAAATCAAATCAACCCTTATAATTTGGCATTGAATAATTTGTAGTATATGGAGAGCCTGGTCTTGTAAACAGATACCCATTATTCTTTCCTTAGCTCTTTGAGTTGTAACTAGCTTATGTTCTTAGGCTTTAGTAAAACTCCAAGTTTCTTATGCATAAGTTGATACTAGTAGGACCATCTGATCAAATACTTTTCTTTTTAGAGATAAAGGCATTTTACATTTCATGATGTCATTATGTTCCCATGCTTATCCTTCTTTTAATTTTAATCTTGTATCTTGATCCTTAAAAACTCTTTGTAGGTATGCTATGAATAATTTAGGAGTGAAGGGGTCTTTCTGTCTAACTCCTTTCTCAATTGGAATTTTGTAGTTTTTGAATTGCTCTACTTCTTTTATAGGCTAGGTATTGTCAAGTGTACTAACACAAGATTTGTCTATTCTTTGTTTTTGAAGGGTTTTCATTACTGCTGAGCTTTTGACAAAATCAAAAGCTTTTTTCATAGTCTGTTAATGCCATACCCTGTACATAGTGGTTTGTCATACTGTTGAATTTTTCCATTTGTTGGTTAATTGCTGTACATGTCAATAATCAGTTGTTGAATACCTACATCTAAAGCGTGTCTGGTCTATCGGTTGATTGAAGTCTAGCTGTCTTTCTATTCGGCCTAATATGATCTTTGTAAATATTTTATATGTTGTGGAGAGTAAACTTATTGGGCAGTAATTTTTCAGGTTTCTTGTGTCCCTTTTTGTGATTTAGTATAATGAAGTTTTTTGAAGCAGTAGGTATATAGAGCATTTTTGCAGACATTTGGTGTAGAGTTCAATGAGTTTTAGTACTGAACTATGAAATCTCCATCAATTATTGGAAATTTTTATAGGCCATCCTCTGCTGCTTTGCCTTTTTTCCATGCTTCATATTGTTATGTTTGGTACCAGGTGAAGTGTTTCATTATTTATATTGAAGTTATTTCTTATAACACTATTGTATATTAAGTAAATATCCATTGGCACTCTGTTCCAAGTCTTCTTTTCATCAATTTAATGCTTCCTTTCTGTAGTGTTCCTCAATCGCCAAATCATTTGTCAATAATACAATTTCAGAAACTGTAAGTTGATAAATTAACAATTACATAAACCCAAAACAATAATGTATACAATATCAGACTAGTTAAAAAGTGATTGAATAGTAATAGAAACAAATTATTTCTTGTGCTACAGATATAATAGCATGATAATTCTGGCACCAATTTTGGATCAATCATAACACATAAGAATCATAGTCTTCTTCCACTAGCGTGCTTTTTTCCCATTTGTATGGGGTAACACGGTTGCCTTCTTTTGGAGGACATTGCTTTGGCCTTTGGGGTGGACCGATGTCCCGACCAGCTGCCCTGCCTGACGTCGCTTATACCCCTGTAGCGTATATTTGTGTGTTGTACTCGCCACCATTGCCCTTCCTCCCAGCAGCAAGGAGTCATGGCGTAGTTAGGTCAACAGTTCTAGACGTATGAGATGTCTGTTATCTTTTTAGGTGTTGGAATGGCTGTGTATGTGTGTGTATTAGTCTGTAACACCCATTTGTTTTACGCAAACCTATCTGTCGATAACATACATAATCCTAAGGTGTCTACACGGATAGCAAAGTGTCCACCTTTCTGACTGGCTGGGTGCGGAGTTGAACCCACACCACAGATATCTACGAAGCCTAAGCTTGCTGCCCAAACCGACGTAGCTATCGAGGCTCCAGAAGAATCATAGAGTAAACATGATAATGTTGCTGACATCAATATTTATAAAGGAAGTACATATGTAAATATTAATGTAAAGGTACATACTGTATCTGTGTATACATTCACTTTAGACTGACTATACAAAAAGCAGTTTCTGCCACAACCTAAACAACATATTCCACGAGTACTTCGTTGGGAACGTGAAAAATAAGCACGTGATCTCGGTACAAAGAATTTGACCTGAATAATGGGCTAACATGTTTCTTCACATATGCCATATGCTACTTTCATTAGAAATAATAGTGAGTTGGCTATTACTTTTAATTCCTTTATAGTTTATTTATGAAAGTTTTATTTTAGTGTTACTGTTCTTGGAGTACAGTATTTCATTTTAATTGTTCATTACTTCTCTTCCAGTTTACTTCTCTATTTAGTTTCCTCACTGGGCTATTTTCCATGTTAGAGCCTTTGGGCTTTTAGCATCCTGCTTTTTCACCTAGGTTTATAGATAAGCAAGTAATAATAATATTGTGACAGGATTGTTCCTTAATTTAATAAAAAAAAATAGTGTCTCATCTACTACCATTACAATTGATGAAAAGCCTTTGATATAAATTACATTTAGGAAAACTGGTTTCATAAATAGTAATTACCAGTGGTAGTCCTTTAACCCTGGATAGGTACGGTGGGTCGTTTGCGACCCCGAGCGTCAAAAAAAAACAGGTTTTTCTCACGTGACTCACCCCCGTGACTGAATTTGTGGGTGATCGACCTGCAGGAGGTGTCTCCCCTACACGCTCTAGTAGTGTCCAGATGTGCATTGCTGTAGCTGTACTCCTTCCCCGATTTCTGAGACGCGTCGGGGTCGTTCGCGTCCGAGTTTACCCTTCTAGGGTAGTTTGCATAATTATCAAAGTTATTACGTATTATGAAATTGTCGTAGAATGGTGCAACTTGTATAGGTTATCAGTTGTGGAAAGTCTTGGTGGATTGTTTGGCTACCATGTGCATGTTTTTTTTTTTAGTTAAAATGTCGTTCATAACCACGAGGACCATTTTACCGCGAGTGCCCCTTTTTCATTTTTTTTCATTTTTTTGCCAAGTCATTTTTCCGTAAGATATTGCCAAATAGTGTCGTAAAACTTTTGCTTGTTTAGTGTTGGAAAGTGTGTCTAGATGATCTGGCTACCCATGCATGACTTTGTTTTTGTCAGATACGACGTAGTTATTGGTATATTGGGTATTTAACTGCGGTTACCAATTTGTTTTTTTTCAATATTTGTAAAAATTACTACGTAGTAAGGAATTGCCGTATATTATTCATTTTTTTTTCATGTTTATGTGTTAGAAAGTGTGCCTTGATGGTTGGGCTAACACGTGCATGTCTTTTTTTTTATCTGAGATGTCGTATATTAGAATGTCGGGCATTTTACCGCGAGTGTCCCTTTTTCATTTTTTTTCATTTTTTTGCCAAGTCATTTTTCCGTAAGATATTGCGAAATAGTGTCGTAAAACTTTTGCTTTTTTAGTGTTGGAAAGTGTGTCTAGATGATCTGGCTACCCATGCGTGATTTTGTTTTTGTCAGATACGACGTAGTTATTGGTATATTGGGTATTTAACTGCGGTTGCCAATTTGTTTTTTTTCAATATTTGTAAAAATTTACTACGTAGTAAGGAATTGCCGTATATTATTGATTTTTTTTTTCATGTTTATGTGTTAGAAAGTGTGCCTTGATGGTTGGGCTAACACGTGCATGTCTTTTTTTTTTATCTGAGATGCCGTATATTAGAATGTTGGGCATTTTTCCGCGAGTGCCCCTTATTATTTGTTTTGCATTTTTTTGCTTAGTCATGTTACCGTAAGGAATTGGCAAGTAGTGTCGCAAAACTTATATTTTTATAGTGTTGGAAAGTGTTTCTAGATGATCTGGCTACCCATGCCTATTTTTTTTTTAGCTAGATATGGCGTATATATAAGTATGTGTTCGATTTTCCTGTGATTGCCATTTTTTCGTTTTTTCCCATTTCTTTCAAAATTACTACGTACTAAGGAACTATCACAGAGTAATATTTCATTTATATGTTTATTTGTCGGAAAATATGCCTTGATGGTTTGCCTAGCACGTGGCTGAAATTTTTTTTTTCTGAAATGCCGTATATTAGAATGGCCATTTTTCCACGAGTGCCCCTTTTTATTTGTTTTGCATTTTTTTGCTTAGTCATGTTACCGTAAGGAATTGGCAAGTAGTGTCGCAAAACTTATAATTTTATAGTGTTGGAAAGTGTTTCTAGATGATCTGGCTACCCATGCCTATCTTCTTTTTTTAGCCAGATATGGCGTATATATAGGTATGTGTCCGATTTTCCTGTGATTGCCATTTTTTCGTTTTTTCCCATTTCTTTCAAAATTACTACGTACTAAGGAACTATCACAGAGTAATTATTCATTTAGATGTTTATTTGTCGGAAAATGTGCCTTGATGGTTTGCCTAGCACGTGGCTGAATTTTTTTTTCTGAAATGCCGTATATTAGAATGTTAGCCATTTTTCCGAGAGTGCCCCTTTTTATTTGTTTTGCATTTTTTTGCTTAGTCATGTTACCGTAAGGAATTGGCAAGTAGTGTCGCAAAACTTATATTTTTTTAGTGTTGGAAAGTGTTTCTAGATGATCTGGCTACCCATGCCTATCTTTTTTTTAGCCAGATATGGCGTATATATAGGTATGTGTTCGATTTTCCGGTGATTGCCATTTTTTCGTTTTTTCCCAATTCTTTCAAAATTACTACGTACTAAGGAACTATCACAGAGTAATGATTCCTCTAGATGTTTATTTGTCGGAAAATTTTGTTTACTTTTTTTTTGATTGAATATCATCAAATTTTTTTAGCTAAAATATTGTTTTACATTTTTTTTTCGATTTTATTTCCCTTCAAAAAAATTTTTTGGGTCAGAATTTTAATTTTATAGTCGTAAAATAATCGACAATTATCCAGCAACCCACCATACAATTTTTATGCATATCCAATAATAATTAGATTAGTAAATAACACCTTGAAATTGACATACCCTTCCTACATTTCAAGTGGCAGATTAGGGAGTCTGAGTCAGTGTGGTTGGCGGCCATTTTGTGGACATATCCGAAGCGTAAGCTGCCCTATCTATATATATTCTTGTTCCCTATAGAATTTGTGATATTTTGGTATATTTTTACCTGCATAAATATCATATTATATATTAGATATATGTATTTTTTTACGAAATTTCTAAGTACTCAAAAAATTACCTTTAGATATGGCCCCTGATATAAATGTAATTTACAAAATAATGAAGATTTTTTTACATATTTCTATTTTAGGATAACATATGTTTATTCCCTAAAAAAATTAGCCACTTCCTATTTCATTTGGGTACCCAAAAAAATTCATGAAATTTGGACAAATTTTTTTGGCCAAAAAAAGTTACCCTTTTTTTCTCATTTCAGATCTTCACCTCCATGGGTCTGACTTCATCCAAAATACATCAAGATGTGTCCTAAACATTCAAGAATCAATTCCTAAAAGGATTTGTGTATATATGTATAAACTTTTTTTTTATGAATTTTTATGTCAGGTCTTTTTTTTTTCTACTTAATTTTTTAAAATATTTATAATAAATAGTTTTTCTGCAGATGAGTAGTATTTATCTATACAGTTGTTTTAAGCATTCATTGAAGTTTTTTTTGGCAAAAGAAAAAAGGAGGTTACTGCAAAAACTGATTTTTCAAGAATTTTTTTTGGCGCCGGGGTCGTTGGCGTCCGAGTATACCCTTAAAGGGGTGTCCGAGGAGCGTACCTATCCAGGGTTAAATGACATACGATTTTATACTTGGGTGCATTCACTAACTTTAGGAATTAAGAAATCCTTGTTATAATAAACTGAGTCACCTTTCATAAGGAATTTATTCCATTTACATATGAACAAGGATTTCTTGGTAACTTAACCACTTGTAAACAGTGTAACTATGGTGGTGTAAATCACGCTTCCAAAAGACGTTGCAAACCACAAGGTTTATAATTTAGCGGCTTTGAATAATACTAGAACAACTACAGTATACTGTATATTCATTTCTATTTTATATACTTTATTATTGCTCGTTATAAACGGCCTGATATTTACCCATGTGGCAGACTGGCTTATCAAAATAGCATGTACGGCATCCCAAAACAGGGGAGCAAGGAGATCATATTAAATTGAGAGTGGGGCGAGCCACGGGTTAGCAAAGACCAATTAAAGTAAGTAGGTCAATTAGGTAATTAGGTTAATCCCCAAAAACTTGCTACTGCACATAGCAAAGTATGTACTGCTTACCAAAGCAGGAGCAAGGGAATATGTTTAATTGCAGTTGAAGTGAACCAAATAATGATAATTGAAGTAACATCGTTACACTGTTAATTAGATGTGGGTCACGACAGACTTGCATAGGAAGAACTTCTATTTAATGGGATAGAACTCCCATTTTGTATGGAAGTGGTGGCTTGATCCACTGACCTAGAGGTTCCCAAAATACTAACAAAGCTATTTTAAGTTTACTTAACATTTAAGGGATTCGGTAAGAATTCTCAAGTTGTATTCCTGTGCACATTACCTGCTTCCTTGAGGTCTGTCAAGAGGCAGAAGTTTGACTGCACACAACTATTGGCAAGTCCTTCTCTAAACTAATAACAAGTCTATTTTACATTTTAAGTTTGGTGAACTAATCTCTCTTGGGGAGTGTGAAGAGCATGTTATAGCGTTTGTAATTCTCTTTATATCTCATACATCTGGGTGTGGAGCCAATGGTGCTAATTGTGGCAGGTGGTTTATACCAGTTCCTGGCCACAGGGGATATTTCCTGATGAAAGCTAATTCAACGAATGCTCATCGCTGACCTAAGTAACTGTCGGAAAAGTTGCAACAGTTGTGCCATGTTTCTTTTTGTTATGATTGAGTAATGATGCAGTACTATAACAGTGAGTTTTTATAGCATTGACATTTTACAAAGTAATTGTATTTGTTATAACCATTATACGGTATCCGTTTTTTTTTTATAGTATTTGTGTAATACAGAGTCGTATATATGGCTGTGTGGTTTTTATCCTCAAGCACACTTCGACCTTCTTCGTAAATTTTAATTTTCTTTGAAGTTTGCTGCATTGCTTATACAGTAACTATACTTCATTATTTAGAGATTCTTTTCATTTTACATTTCAGTTTACTGTATTCACAATATGATGCAAATTTCTTTAAATTACACTAAACAATTTTCAAGAGACTGTAGTTGATGCAATTTTTTTCATGAAGGTCTAGAAATTCTTGAGACCAAGGACATTGATCATTTTATCCTAAAGTGGGATGGTTTTGAGAAGTCAAGTCTGCGGGTGATGAGGTATCGTTTCCCATCGCCCATTCTTTTAGAAAACACGTGCACATAGTGACAGGTGTTTTTTTGACAAGTTTTTGTGATTGAACGACTTGTGGCAATGCTTAAAAGAACTTGCCTACCTTAACTACAGACTAGTTATTTGTTCATTAACTCAATAGGGTAGAAACTTTGTACACCGCATGAGGTATTTTATCATACAAGCGTTTATCACCTAAGCATAAGAAACAACTTTGGACCTATGCAGGTCAAAAGGTTATGTGCTTTCCCAATATGCCGAGATGGCAGTCTGAGACACTAATATCCATGTGTCTGCATGAGACAGGTATTTGTTGCTGGAGTTGAAAAGACTACACTCTTAATATTTTACTCAAGGATGTATTTAAATCTTTCAATCTATTTCTGATCCTCTAAGGATCCATGTTCAATTATTGTCGCTACGTATATAGAAAATGTACAGTATTTAGCTTTCTAATGCTTTTTTTTTTCATACAAAATATTAATACAAGTAGGTCAATACGTGACGGTCAATGCTTCCTGGCCAAAGTCATAAACTTCACAGCGACTTTGTTATGGCCGGGAACACCAGTGTGTTAATGCCAACAGAGTTCATAGTTCTGGAATCACATTATGTACTCTAGGTTGTAGGTTTGCAACACAAAGTATTTTATTTATCCAATAAGAAGAATGGCTATTCTCTGGAACCAGGGGGTAGACCTTTTTGGTATTTATCAATTACTGTATGTCCATAGACATGTCGCTCCCACTTATGAGGCTCGGAGATTAAACTTCCTGCTGGCCAAGACTAACCATGAAGAAGATACATGTAGATAATCATTGAAGACACATTTGAAACCTGGTTGGGAGCTTAAGCATCATCAATGTCATTTTATGAGGCTTTCCATTCAAGTGGTTTGTTGCGTGTTGAAAAATATCTCCGCCTTTAATAGTTTTCACACTATATTTCTTGTCTTAGACTAAGCCAGTTTTCCATGATCTTATAGACTTAGGCCTCGCCACTGTTTGCTCCTCTTCAAAGAGCAAATGCCCAAATAATGGGCTTAGTGTTTGCAGCTTCTGAACGTCCGTATTTCTCTTGTTCTGTTATCCACATACATTCTTGGAATTCCTGGTATTGTTATCACAAACTATACCAGAAATTTATTTCTTTCGTTTGCTAGAGCTTTTGCCTATTGGGCTACGGAGCAAGTGTGAGTTTACTAATGAATTTATTCCAAGTAAATAAAAAAGGAAAACGATGAGGCTTGATTCCCGAGAGGTAAAATATCTGCATGTGGGAAAGGAAATAATAAACGAATCAAGGGGGAATATTTCAACTCTTAGCGTAGATGGATGGAATAAATGTACGCTAAATAAACCAGGGATTGCAGACTCCTAGGGTGTTTCAAGGCTATTGTTTTTAAGCAAATGCAACTGTGGCGGAGTTCTCTTGGTTGAGCGTACACTCGGGCACACTGTTCTATTGTTTCTCGTCCTCTTATTTTGTTAAGAGATTTTGTAGTTTATATATGAAATGTTTATTTTAGTGTTACGGTTCCTAAAATATTTTTATTTTAGTTGTTAATTGCTCCTCTTATTTCCTTGTTTCCTTTCCTCACTGGGGTATTTTCCCTTTTGGACCCCCTGGGCTTGTAGCATCCCACTTTTCCAACTAGGGTTCTGGCTTAGCAAGTAATAATGATAATAATAATACAATACGGAATCTGTAACTTGATCTATCACTTTTGATTGTCCTTACTTAATACAGTGTAGTATTTTGCAATCAGATTCCCTGAATCCAAAAGACATTCCATTCTGCACCATTAATTATCCCCTTTAGGGTTGTGGTGGCCGATGTGGTAATGTCGGTGACTGGTGAACGCCAGACTAGTGTTAGTCCCGCTGAAACTCTTCAATTTCTTTGGTTGCTGCAACCTCGCCATCCTTGTGAGGTAAGGATGGGTGGTTTAGGGGAGCTTATAGATCTATATGAGTCATCAGCAGCCATTGCCTGGCCCTCCTTGTTCTTAGCTTGGGTGGAGAGGGGGCTTAGACACTGATCATATGTGCATATGATCAGTCTCTAGGGCATAGTCTTGCACAAAAGGGCAATGTCACTGTCCCTTGCTCCTGCCATTCATGAGTGGCTTTTGAACCATAATCATGGGTTTGCTAACATGATCTTCAGTCTTTTATGAAACTTCAATATTGTAGCGAATACTTCTCCACCATAAGTAGACTCGTCCAATATATATAGGAAGTCAAAAAGATATCTACCATTAAAGGTTTAAAGGCCACTCATGAAAAGCAGGAGCAAGGGACAGCGACATTGCCATATCGAGCAGGACAATGCCCTAGAGACTGACCATGCACACACATGATCAGCGCCTAAGCCCCCCCCCCCCCCCCCCCCCCCTCTCCACCCAAGCTAGGACCAAGGAGGGCCAGGCAATGGCTGATGATGACTCAGCAGATAGACCCCCATCTTTAGCTCACAACGACGGTGAGGTTGCAGCGACCAAAGAAACTAACGATTCTGAGCGGTATTCAAACCCCAGTCTGGCATTCACCATTCAGGATGTTACCACATCGGCCACCACAACCTATTATTGGACGTAAATATTTAGACTTAAAAAGTCTGCCTCGTAAGTAATGAGTATGAAATAAACTTTCACTGATGCATATGGGTGGCAAATATTGGTGCTCTTTTTAGCTAGTATCATGCAAAGATGATAAGTCTTTTTACTTAATATAAGACCAATTAAGGCAACTTGCACTGATTTGGGTAACATGCCGTTCTTGTTAATGATTGATACTAAACTATACTTATAATTTGTATTTTGCAAATGGATATTACACATACTGTAGTTGAATATCATGTAATTCTGTGCTCTGGATAAAAGGATTGATAAAACTCTTTGCTCGTGTTTTCAGTATTACATAATATTTCTAGATAAAAATATGCTATCTATGGAGTTCTTTTGTTAGCCAAATTTGAATCAGAATATTGTAGATAAAATATGTAATCAGATCACCTCTTGGGAACTATAGGGTAGGGTTTAAAAGTACCCATACAGTGTTATATCTACATTTAATTTGTTTTGGTTTTTTAATCTTGTCAACTTTTATGTGCTGTAATCTTAGCATTGTGAGGAAAGATAACTACTGTATAGTTGTTGTCAGGAGAGGGTTTTAACATGGCATTCCTTTGTGGTTGCTATTAAGGTAAATAATTAGAGGTGGCTCAATATTAGGAAGGACTGTGGATTGTGGTGGCCGATGTGGTAACGTCCCTGACTGGTGAATGTCAGATTAGGGTTCAAGTCCTGCTCAAACTCTTTGGTTGCTGCAATCTCACTATCCTTGTGAGGTAAGGATGGGGGGCCATCGGCAGCCATTGCCTGGCCCTCCTTTAGACTAGCTTGGGTGGTGTTGTAGTTAGAAAATGAGGGGAATACATGAATTACTATTTGTGCAACCATTTCACAAGAATTAACTTTTTTTTTGTATAACAATTTCCCCCATTAGATAAAGAAAAATGTTTTTGAAGTCTCATCAATTTTTACCTTTTTTACGTAACTATGTATTGTTGGCTGCCATGAAAACAACAGATCAAACAAATTATCTAGTTTTGAGTTAGTAATTTTGATGCACACATGAAAAGGCAAAGCCTGATGTCAACACTTGTAGAAATTCCCAAAGGAATATTTATTGGTTGGTCTTCACATTTCAGTGGCATCTTGATACATGCTGGGCTTTGTATCATAAAGTTGTAAGAATGAAAGGAGCCTTAAGTATAATGAGTGCCATTATATATTATAAGCTTTTTATATTTTTTATTTATAAATAGATCCTCCTTAGTTTGTTTTTAAGATGTTTCAGATACCAAGAATTACGAAGAGAAAAAATGCATAAGTTATTTAATGCCGTGTTTTTTTTTTTCTGATTAAATTGGGTCATTACCAAATGGAAGTGGTGGTTACTAGATCTCATGAGTTGGTTTATTCAGCAGACTGGAGGTTGTGGGGACTGCACCAGCCAGCCTCCACCTCCTTCTCTATTGATTTACTTGGGAAAGGAAGCAGTTGCCATGTTTGGAAATTTTTGTATTGATTTGTTTGTTGCTTTGCATGTGGTGTCATAAGTTTATTTTGAAGGGAACAATTGCTTTTCTTCAGTATAAAACGTAACTCATTGCTATTCGTGACATTTATCAAAAGAAATAAGGGTAATTAAATGAGAAATTGGTATCTGCAGCTTGGCCTGTACCAGACATGCTCAT
Source organism: Palaemon carinicauda (assembly GCF_036898095.1). Lineage (NCBI taxonomy): Eukaryota > Metazoa > Arthropoda > Malacostraca > Decapoda > Palaemonidae > Palaemon > Palaemon carinicauda. The sequence goes on from NC_090737.1 coordinate 7,224,267, forward strand.
TCACTTCCGTGCAGCTCTTCTGAATAGATCACTCCAGTTTCCTCTCTCTTTTTTCCTGACGTGGATTTTCTCCTGAAGGGTTATCTTCGGCTGTTCTCTGGTGGTCCTGCAACGTGTGGTACGGGCCCACCCCCCGCCACTGTCCTTTTTGGGGGGTACCCTGATCCACACTGGAAAAGGCTGGGAGAGAAAGAGCTCAGAAAGTGGTCATTTGCTGTTTGTGATTCAGTGGAAAAAAAAAACATTATTCATTTGGAATTTTCATCCTTGAGAAGACAGTTATTTAATTTCTCATCAGGATTACAAGTGATTGTGTTTTGTGATCTGGAATTTTTTGGGGATTAGGCAAGGTTCCGTTGGAAAAGCATTTTTTGGAATTGATTCTTTGTGCCAAACCTGAAAACAGTATTAAGCTACAGTATGGAGCCAGAAGCATCAATCCTCGCTCAGCTCTACTGACAGTTACTGGGCAAGCACACATACCCTGTATGGCGTGTTTATGATGTATGGGAAACTAAGATCTTAAGGTGAGTATGGAAAAATTAAGTATTATAAAGATACAGATGAAACTTCAAAGTCATATTGCTGTTACATGTATGGGTTACCCACAGGATTATATAATACTGTATATTAGGTTCAAAAATTGGACATGATATATGACAAGTTTGCTAAGTGGGAATGAGCCAAAGGGAATGCATGAAAAATGTTTTATTGATTTTCATATATAGAGGTCAAAGGGATGACCTGTGGATAATGCCAACTGTGTGCCACATTGAGCACGCCGTAGACGTGGCCCCTCCTTTAGTGAATGGAAATGTGATACATACGTACAATTTGCCATTAGGGGTTTCTTTAAATATTTCTATGTACTGCACTGTACATTATTACTTTGGGAACTCTCATAAACATTTTTGCCTCCTTTTTCTACCTCTGTCCCACACTTCATCACCAGTTAATCCCTTTGATCAAAGGTCATCCTTGATACAGTCCATCCATCTTCACTTTGATCTCCCTCTCCTTCTTGTTCCCTGTACCTCCTTTTCTTGGGAAAAGATGCAGCCAAAGAAGAAGAATAATAATTGTTAAAATGCAATATTCTTTGTAAATGGGAAGCATTAGTTTCTTATGCTGCTAAGGTTACTTCCATGTGGTTTGGCCTAGAAAACAAGCTTGTTGCATGTGCAGATGATGCTACTCTGCATCAATTCCATCCCCTGAATGTAGATCTGGGGTTGGTGAATCCCTTAATAGAGATTTAGCTAAAATTAGTGCATGGTGCAAATTATGGGGTATGAAGTTGAATCCTAACAAAACTCAAAGTATGATTGTAAGTAGGTCAAGGACGGTGGCTCCTCAACATCCGGATCTCAGTATTGATAATGTTTCTTTAAATTTGTATGACACTTTTAAAATTTTATCTGTGATTCTCGACAGCAAATTTACTTTTGAGAAACACATTAGGTCTGTCTCTTCTTCAATTGCACAAAAAAAAATAGGCTTATTGACAAAGTCTTACAAGATTTTCGGTGATCAATCTATTCTGAAGAAGTGTTTTAATTCTTTCATTCTACCTTGTTTTTAGTATTGTTCTCCTGTCTGGTGTTCAGCTGCTGATTCTCATCTTAATTTGTTGGACAGAAACTTACGGTCTATTAAATTTCTTATTCCTGATCTAGATATTAATCTTTGGCACCATCGTTCAATTAGTTCATTATGCATTTTGCATAAGATTTTTCATAACTCTGACCATCCTTTACATTCAACTCTCCCTGGAAAATTCTATCCTGTTCGTAATACTAGGCAGGCAGTTAATTCTAATAGCCAGGCCTTCTCCATCATGAGGCTCAATACTACACAGTATTCTAGAAGTTTTATTCCAGCTGTTACCAAGTTGTGGAATGATCATTCTAATCGGGTAGTTGAAGCAGTAGAACTTCAAAAGTTCAAACTTGCAGCAAATGTTTTTATGTTGACCAGGCTGACATGAGTCATTTTATTGTTTATATGACATATCTGTTTTTTACATTGTTAATAGTTTATATAGTACATATCTGTTTTGACACTGTTACTGTTTTTAGAATGATATATTGTTAATTTATTCTCATCATTTATTTATTTCCTTATTTCCTTTCCTCACTGGGCTATTTTTCCCTGTTGGAGCCCTTGGGCTTATAGCAGCTTGCTTTTCCAACTAGGGTTGTAGCTTGGCTAGTAATAATGATAATAATAATAATGTACTGCACATTATCATCTTCATCTGCTTTGGATGTTTCTATGTAAAATTTTATAAGTTTATCTGCTTTGGCAATTTTAACGTACAGTCGATACTGTTTGCGGCTTTAGAAAAATTTTCGCTGCTTTACTTCATAGGCTTTTGTGTCATCTTTTTCTTCTTAGGAATCTTTTATGAACATCAGAAACCTTTTATATCCCTTTTAGGTTTTCATGGAGTGTCTTCTTGGTGTAATCCACCTGTTTAAGTTGGCTTTATAGCAGGAGGGAAAACTATCTTACCCAGTAAGGTAATGAAAAGTGAATTCTTAAATCATGCTGCTCAACATCGTGGGAAACATGTTTTTACGGGTGGTTCTGAATTGGCTGTAGGAGTTCAAAGTGTTATTGTGGTGGGAGATATTGTTATAAGGAGCACACTACCATCCCTTTGTTTTGCATTTACTGCTGGGCTGTATGCAATAATTCTTGCAGTCCGACATGTTTTTAAAAATGGTGTGCAAAATAGTTTTTATACCATTTTTACAGATTCTAATAGTAGTCTACTTTTAATATCCCATCATTTAGTACAAGAGGTGCGGGACTGGCTAGTACTTCTGCAGGTTAGGAAGAATATCAGTGTTCACTCCGTTGGATCCCAGCTTACGTTGGGATGGATTGGAATATGACAGCTAAGGAAGCCTCGGGGCTACTTAACACATCCCCCATAAGTATTTCTTATAAAAATCTTAAAAGTAATGTACATTTCCACTGTAAGAATAAGTGGCAGACTCAATGGTTTGAACTGACCACCAATACAAACTTGAAACTAATCCACTCTTCAGTGGATAATGGTCAGCTTGTAATTCTACAAGTGGGGGGATGACATTTTAACCAAGCTGTGTATTTGCCATACACATGCTACCAACAGTTATTTAATGAAGAGTGGAGAGGGGAGGAGGCCCTCTTCTTGATACATGTCAAGTGAATATTTTTTTTTAGATTGTCCTATTTTTAATCCCTAGAGAACACATTCACTTCAGGACAAACCTTCAAGAGATATAATTGGAAAAAATTGTAGTACCTTGAACTTGAAAAGATTTATTATTATTATTATTATTTATTATTATTAATTGCTAAGCTACAACCCTAGTTGGAAAAGCAAGATGCTATAAGCCCTGGGGCTTAAATATCCCGTTGAGGAAAGGAAACTGGAAAAAAAGAAATTTAAAAACATTAAAGTTAATATTTCCTATATAAATTATATTAACTAACAAAACAAGTGAAAGAAATAAGATAAAAGTGTGCTCGACTGTACGCTCAAGCTAGTATTATGTTTTAGCCCTAGTGTTAATTGATTTATTTACTTAATCTTTTTAATTGTCTTATTTCAAATTTAGATGTTATTGTATGAAAGTGGTGTGGTTGGTTTTATAGGTTGAAATTACACCAAATAGTGTAAATGTACGTATACAATTCTTCTTCACCCAAGAGGCTACCTACTGCACTGTTACTGTTCAAGGGCTACTTTCATCTTGGTAAGGGTAGAGGAGAGACTAGCTATGTTGAGCAGCTCTTCTAGGAGGACACTCCAAAGTCAAACCATTGTTCTCTAGTCTTGGGTAGTGCCACAGCCTCTGTACCATGGTCTTCCACTGTCTTAGGTTTAAAGTTTTCTTGCTTGAGGGTACACTCGGGCACACTATCTAATTTCTCTCTCTTGTTTTGTTAAAGTTTTGATAGTTTACATAGGAAATATTTAGATTCTGTTCTTGAAATCTTTCTTTTTTCCTCATTTCCTTTCCTCACTGGGCTGTTTTCCATGTTGGGGACCCTGGGGTTATAGCATCTTGCTTTTCCAATTAGGTTTGTTGCTTAGCAATTAATGATAATAATACAGTTGATTAATTTGTATCGTGTAACATTGAAGGACCTTCAATGCCACAGTGCATGGTTAGAGGCCTAAATTTTACAAATTAATCTTTTAGGATGTTTCTCTATAGATTTGTCATGCTTTTATGCTTTGAAAGCTTTCATGAAAACTCGCCTATCTTTTTTCTGTTTTTGGTACTTTTACATACATACTCATCATTGTTCACTGCTATCAAACCCTTCATAAAATTATTGCTGTTTTTTGTACTGCTTAGGATGTCTTGTGTATCGTCATAATCCCTTTCTGCTTTGAAACATTTCATGATCCGTTATAGTTACAAGAGGATTTTGTAAAACAAATACTTTTGAACCACAACTCTTGTGAATTAAGTTCTTTATGTTGTACCAGATTTTTTACGCTGAACATTTAAGAAAGCTTTTCATATATGATATATATGTGTATATATATATGTGTGTGTGTATATATATATATATATATATATATATATATATATATGTGTGTGTGTATATATATATATATATGTGTGTGTGTGTGTGTGTGCGTGCGTGCGTGCGTGTGTATATGTGTATGTATATATAAAACTTAGAAATGAAAAGGAATTTATTAAATACAGTATTTAATGATCCAGTTGTACCAGTATGCTTAAGGAGTTCTGCTTTAAATTTGTATAGAATGGTGCAGGAGTAAGTTTGAAGTTATCCTACTATTAACTTAGGTTACAACATCAGTACTACTAACTTGTTGCATTCATTACAAAAGTCATGCTTAATGATGCAACATTAAATGGCCATTGCTGTAGAATATGCAGCTGTTTAAAGGCTGCTCATGAATGGCAGAGGTAAGGGACAGTGACATTGCCCTATCAAGCAGGACAATGCCCTAGAGACTGACCATATTGTGTATACATATGAACAGTGCTCAAGCTAGCACCAAGGTGGGCCAGGCAATGGCTGCTGATGACCCGGAAGATTTACCTATAGGCTCCCCCAAGCCTCCCATCCTTAGCTCACAAGGATGGTGAGGTTGCAGCGACCAAAGAAATTAACGAGTTTGAGCGGGACTCGAACCCATCTGGCATTCACCAGTCAGGGACTTTACCTAATCGCCCCTAAAATAATGAACCATTACTGTATATACAAGTACAGTAGTTCACTTTATATAAGGATTCTTAAATTCTGTATTGTATACTTTATCATTTTTGTAAATCTATTCACAACAATGGAGTGGTTCTAAGCTGCTTGCGGGTGTATGTTGATACCGTATGTGCTCCGATAACATTTTGTTTTATGTTTTTTTCAGGGACGATACTCGGGATCCCGTCTGGACCAGTGTAGGTTCACCCTTTACGGGAGCAACTGGAGGTTCACACTTAACGGTTTGCCACCGTGGTACTGAGACTAACACGAGACCTTCATCCTGAGACATCGCAGGCCGTAACGAAGGTAAGGATCTCTCTATTTTCGTGTGTTATCATTGTAATGCGTTTCTGAATGTAACGGCACCTAAACCAGGATATAGTGATCCCACCACATTCTTTTCAACCCTATGGTAATGATTCACTACGCTGCAAAATTGAACTTCTGCGCCCATCCCCCAACATGTTTGGTATCAACATTAGCAAGTTTGAAAGTAAATACTGTACACCCATTTTTCTTGCAAGGGGATTATTTCTTTATTAAACGATTACATCACAAACTTTTAACTTACTGTAGTCTGTTGTTCAAGAAGGAGCACCAGCAAAAGATATCTTCCAGGCATGCTACCTTGAATGAATAATATCCTAAACTTGTTAAGCTTTATACAAAACCCCTCTGATTAATAATCAGTTGATATAATTTCTTGAATATTAGAATCTGGCAGCCAAGTAAATATTTATTTTAGCCATACCAAGGCTTTTCAACTAGGTTTTATCACTTCATACTGAACAGTAAACTTAAAAATACAAGTGGACCTTTAAAAGCCAGGTTGTACAATTTTATTTTATTTAAATGCTTCAGATATCCAGGTATTGTATTTAAAGATATAAGGAACAGTTTTCTGCCCTATTTCTATTACTGTGAAATGCAAAACCCAGCTGTCTTTTATATTCTGACGATTTTGTGCATCTAACACTAAAAAGAAACTTTTCTAATAAGGCTAATGATATCTGTTGGCTAAACTACTCATATTCCTAGGGTTTTCTTCCTCTTGTAGAAAAATTATATGGTGTGTAATATATATTAAGGGGTGAATGACACAACTTAAAACTCTAGAATACATTAATTGCATAAGCTTGTATATTGTACAAAGTTGTGTAGGATTAGCAGGTAGCATGATCCTGAAGATGTAACTTGTTTTGCAAGGCAGTCACATATTTAAATTTGATCTCCCCTTGAGAAATTGTTGTCTGATATCTGTAAGTGGATATGTCAGTCTCTCACTGCTTTCTAAGAACACAGTACTGGTCATTGTTTTTAGACTCTATAGTAGAGTACATGCTGTTTATTTAGAATATATTAAAGGAGTTTTAATTATCTTTTTCATTCCTATACAGATGAATTCTCTCGTTGATTTTATTCAGATTTGTGTCATTTTAACATCTTGTATCTACTGAACTTTATATTTAATTTTATCCCAAGAATTATCAAGTTATAGGTTTCATTCTCTACCAGTCAAGTTCTTAACTTTGTCAAACTTTTGGTTCATTTGTGTTCCCCAAATAGGTTGATACACATTTCCGTGGAGGTTACAGGAACCAAGAGAGACTGTTGAATAAGAACTGTGCCAGTTGAAAGGAAACTAAACGAGGCATTTTTAGATTTATTTTTTTATCGTGGAAATCATGAAGCTGGAGTGCGAATTCTTTACGGGCTCTGCCCGCATCATGCATCAAGAATCGACAATGGATGTTGTCAAGGAGATCGCCAACATGCCAGTTAGTATTATTTTTGTTTTTTAACTTTACATCATTATACTTTGATTATTGATATTTTCCTGAAACTATATACAGTAATAAGGACTATTCACTATATATTTTTTTTAGTATCTTATGTGTGGTTGGGTCCCAGTAACTTCCTCCTTTTGAAGTCCCATCTTTATGGGACCAACCAGCTTAAACTTTCATACAGAGTTGGTAAAACTTTGCTCAACATAAACCATATAGTTTTCTTTTAAATGTAAAAAGTAGTATATCTTTTATAAATTTTTTCCTGAGTACTATAAAGGGGTTTAGTGGTTTCTAGTTAAGGGTTGCCAACCTGAAGAAATATAGTCCTTCCAGAAAACTATCCAAATTCTCATGTCACAAGTGTGAACTACTCATAAATTTCTTTTCCCTCGTCTTCAGGGAAAACCTTCATTGTGATTTTGTTTATTACATTTATTAGATAAGCGTTTGGAAAGAGGTGTTCCCACCATGTGTTGATTCACACTTGAAAAAGTTTCAAAATGTTTACTTCTATTCAAAGGTTCAACATAAACTACAGTAAATGCTGTGTTGCAGCCTAAGTACATAGTTATGTATCAGTGGAAATAAAGATTGTATAAATATTAATCTTTTCAGGGACAGGAAGAACCTTTCTTTGTCCTGAATGTTGGCGATATCGTCCAGAAAATCAAAGTATGGCACTTGAAGATGCCGCGGGTCAAACCATTCTATGGTGAGTTTTTACGCATATATGTTATACATTTGGTATTAGCCCTTTTTTATCTTGATTAGTGTACAAATACCGTGCTGCCATAATCCAAAAGGCTTCTTATTAGTTGTTCTGTGAGTATTTTGGTGCCACGTTTGCATTTGAAGAGTGGTAATTAGTTAGTATCAGCTGTGAACTGGCCAAGTGTTGTTGACTTAACCAGTGGTTATGTTTGTTTTCTGCAGTAGGTAAAGGAAATTGCCGTTTCTTTCCTACTGAATGCAGTGTCACATAAGTATTGCCATGTTGCCCTAGTGGTTTAAAGGTGAATTTACAATTAGGGTAATCTGGATAGTTAGGCTTAGGGATATACTAAACCTTCATGTTATGCTATTAACAACTAAAGCATGAAAAGTTTTCCACTCTAGAATTTATTGTCGATTAGAAAAATTTCAATAATCTGCTCTGTAGTAAAAGCAATTTTTTATTAACCCTTTTACCCCCAAAGGATGTACTGGTACGTTCCACAAAACTCATCCCTTTACCCCCATGGACGTACTGGTACGTCCTTTCAAAAAAATGCTATTTCCATTTTATTTGCATATTTTATATAACTTTGAGAAACTTCAGGCATTTTCCAAAAGAATGAGACCAACCTGACCCCTCTATGACCAAAATTAAGGCTGTTAGAGCAATTTAGAAAATATATATTGCAAAATGTTCTTGAAAAAAAAAATGGCGGGGGGTTAAGGGTTGGAAAGTTCCAAATAGCTTGAGGGTAAAAGGGTTAACCTACATCAGGTACCGTATACAGTATACCCATTTATAAGATGACCCTTCAATCCAAAATTTCACCCCCTGAAATTGTGGGGCAGCTTATACAATCAGTCTGAACATTACACCTTGAAATCCAATTGATGTAATATCGGTAGGCTAACCTTGGCCTTTGTATGATAACCACTCGTGAAAAGATTCACATTATGAATTAGAAAAATATTAAAGGTAAATCAGTTTTTACATTGTAAGTTATTAGCGTAAATAGTCCATTTGAAAAATAATTTCATATTGCTGAAATCAAACTTTTGCCTATATAATGTCAGGTGGTGAAATGTGAAAAACATAGAATTTTCTGTTTAGTTTACTTTGAGTTTCTAAGGATATAAGTAAAATATTTGTAAATTCATTATGTTTATTGAAAGTTGGAAGTTTCATTAGTCATCACTTGGATGTATAAATACGTACATTTGTTTGTTCGTTTGTCTGTTCATTGTGAATGGCTATGAAACGTAAATAAAACTATGGTTTCTGTTTAAGGCGGCGTACTTAGGAAAAACATGATATAAAATCACCTTTTAATTTATTTTACATTTTTATGGATACAGTAAGTAAAACTAAACTAGTAATAACATCATTACAAACCAATATTAGGTAAGATATACGTGTTGCTGCAACAGCTAGCCTATATACAGATGGTTTTGTAACCTGTTGTCTCATACAGATAAAGTTTGTTTGCGACAACGTCGTCATAACTCAAAAATAGCTATTTTTCAGGAAAGCCATTTTAATCAACTAAAACACACTCATATTATGTTGTGTCGTTAGGACATTTAGCGCCTCTAGCGATCAATTTTTTAGCTACAATTATGAAACTTTTACCAAAAAAATCAGCATTTGAAGATGAATACATGTATACGGATAACTCAAAAATAAATTTTTTTGAGTTATGACGTTGTCGCAAGCGAGCGATAAGATAAATTTGGCCTAATTTTTGACGTGGCTTCTTTTATAGCAGTGGCCATTTGGCTGTAAAGTTTAATATTGATATAATGTATTTTGCATATGTAATTGTGCACAGGGTTTGCAGAAGCAATTGTGCACATAGACTTTTGTTGAATATATCGAAAGAGGAACTAGAATGTGTGGTTTATAGTAAGAAAGGGGTGGTAGTTTGTAAGGGGTGTTTTGTGTAATGAAGATGTAGTGTAGAATCTCTGTTTCTTGATGAATAAGTTTAAAAATCCTTTTGGATTCAGGGTTACCTTGAAAAATAATGAAGAGGTACTTAATCATTTTTTTATTGTACATAACTTATTTTTAAAATATTTGGTGACAAATATATTGCACATAGTTTCAAAGAAAGTTACATTAATATTGTGTGACATATACTGTGAATAGTTTCAAGTAAAGTTATATTTATTTTTCTAATGGCTTTAATTTTAAACGGTACTATAGTCAATTTTTTTTAGTGAGGCAGATTTGCACCAACTAGCAAGGGTGCCCTTTTAGCCCGGGAATAGTTTCCTAACAGCTGATTGGTCACAAGTATTTTTGTCCGAATACTTCCCACCAATCAGCGATCAGGAAACTTTCTGAGCTAAAAGGGCACCCCTGCGAGTCGGTGCAAATCTGCCTCCCTAAAAAAAATTGACTATAGAATATTTTCTGTTGGTAAGCTAGTTTTCAGTACCAAATACAGGTACTGCATCTTGTTAAATACTGTTCACCAACATATCAGGGAGATATTATTTCTATTTATTACAAAAGTATTTTACTCTGAAACTCTCTTAACATCTTTCCAGCTGTGAAGTGTAACGACAATCAGACTGTTTTGGAATTGCTAGCTGCTTTAGGCACTGGATTTGACTGCGCTTCTAAGGTAAGAGTTTTTTTTTAATTTGAATAGATTTTATAGTTTGTTTATGAAATATCTGTTTTATTTTTGTTAATGTTTTTAAAATATCTTATTTAAATCGTTCACTACTTATGTCGTTTATTTCCTTGATTCCTTTCCTCACTGGGCTATTTTTCCCTTTTGGAGCCCTTGGGCTTAGACCATCTTGCTTTTCCAACTAGGGCTGTAGCCTAGTTAGTATGATGATGATATAGTGGCAGTGTTCCTCATTGTTGTATTATGTGCATTTTAGTTATGTGTTTTTCTACTTTTTAGTAGTTTTATTGTTTTTTTCTTTTCTATTTTATGAAATTTTACTGTATAATTTTCTCTCATCACTCATGATAAATTCGCTTATAGATTTATCTTTCATCAGCAATCTAAGATTATTTTTTAACAACTTACATATTCTTGAATACAGATAGGTATATATTTTTTTTAAAAACAGGCCGAGATCCAGAAGGTATTGAACTTAGGAGTGGACCCGTCTCGTATCATCTATGCCCATCCTTGCAAACCTGCTTCTCACATGCGCCGTGCTGCAGAACAAAAGGTGTCATTGATGACATTTGATAACAAGAATGAACTGTACAAGGTGCAGGCTTACTATCCTGATGCAGAGTAAGTAGAGTAGCACCTTATTGTCTTGTAAATTATTTTCATTTCTTATATCCACAGGTAAGGGATTTCCTGGCCATTATTGCATATTAAAGTTTATTCCTTTTTTTTTTTTATTTCTTGGGCTGTATATACAGTAGTACCCTCGCCCTACATCATTAATTAGTTCTAAGAGATCCGATGTAAGATGATTTCCGGTTTAAATCTAGTTGTCGCCTTATAAAGTGATACGTGTTGCCTATACGCATGCTTAACACAAAATAGTACTAATAACCTGCCATCATTTTATAAATAAAGTAAATTCTCTCTTAACCCTTTTACCCCCAATGGACGTACTGGTACGTTTCACAAAACTCATCCCTTTACCCCCAGGGACGTACTGGTACGTCCTTGCAAAAAACTGCTATTTACATTTTTTTTTTTTAGCATATTTTTGATAACTGAGAAACTTCAGGCATTTTCCAAAAGAATGAGACCAACCTGACCTCTCTATGATGAAAATTAAGGCTGTTATTGCAAAATGTGCTTGGAAAAAAAAAATGCCTGGGTGTTAAGGGTTGGAAAGTTCCAAATAGCCTAGGGGTAAAAGGGTTAAGAGACAACTAAAAGGGACGCAACGAGGGGACTGGTAATCCATTTCCTGTATAGTTTTCTGCGAGATATCAGAGGAGGAGTTTGGGGGAGAGTGACTGTTCCCCACCAGGACTCACTTAGAACAGATCTGCCAGACTGAGGTTACGTGTAAAAATTTAAAACGTTCACTCCAACAGAAAAACTGGTGCTTTTAAGTGTCGGTGAAATGTGTGTAATGAATGTGTGGTGTTACAATCAAGGGACAGATATTCTATATAAGCTTCATTATAGGGTCTTGGGTATTACGAATAATGAGGGTTCATTTTCCAAGAGGAAGAATTTTATGCAACCTCCAAAAAAGGAGAAAGGTTCCCTTTCGTGCTTTTTATATAGTGTTAGCTACCCCCCAAAAATTAGGTGAATTGCCATGGTATATAGATAGATTAGTTTGAAGGTTTTACTTCAAATAAAGGCAAGTCTATTTATTGGTTTATTACCAGTTATGTAAACGAGGCTAGATCCAGGTAAAGCTCATCACCAACAAAACCTGGCTGGTTAAGTGAGTATTTAGGGTCATATCATCATCAACTCCTCAATAAACAATTATTTCCCCTTGAACTAGAAACGCTTCCATCAACAAACAATTGAGCTTGAAACTTTCCCCGAGAGAAACAGGAGACATTGTACTCTTTCCCAACGATTATTTAAAACAGTGCTGTCCATGTGCAGGGATGAAGATGAATTCAGCAGGGAAGCCAAATTACAATAATTGAAACTTGAAAATCTACATGGAAATATATATGAACATCACTGATGCGACGGGAATACCCCCTGACTTTCCTTGCCTTTATTGTATTTCATTAATTTATTGAGGTCATGTATATATCTATTGAAAGGAAAAGAGGGAAAATTTGGCTTAATTTTTCAGATAAACGCGATAACGGAGCTTCTTCCAGGCTGATTTGAGTCTTTTTATAGTATATTTATGACATCTGTTTTTGACGTTAGTAGTTTATATATGACATATCTATTTTGACGCTGTTACTGTTTTCAGAATGATTTATTGTTAATTTGTTCTCATTTATTTATTTCCTTATTTCCTTTCCTCACTGGGCTATTTTTCCCTATTGGAGCCCTTGGGCTTATAGCATCTTGCTTTTCCAACTAGGGTTGTACCTTGGCTAGTAATAATAATAATAATCTGTCAATAGGGAAATAAAAATTTTTGTTAAATTTCTGTTTATCGTCGTCATTATTGGACGAACTTGCCCTGGTTTTTCCCTTGTAAAGGCTTTCTATTCTGTGACAGAAATAACTAAGTTATTGTCCGCTTTAGCCTCGAGAAGCAGACATGTTTTGAATACCAATATTACAGACCTTCTCTCTTAGGATACTGTACATTAAGATTGGCCCGAGTGATTAATCTGAACCTAGTATGTTTTGCTTAGGCTCAAAGGTGTCATACCTGGTAAAAGTAGATTGTATAGCTAAAAGATTTCTAGATGGTAGATATTCAACCAAAGGAGTATTTGAGAGAGATCTATTTGCATTTGTTTGCCCAAGCCATCTACGAAAATAGAATTGTGTAAACAGGTGGATAAGGTTAGGATTGAACACGTGGAGACCGCATGGAGACACACAGGGTCGCACTGGGTGAAGAGAGCGCGGGGAGATGTTAATCACGTCGCGACCAGAAACTTGCTGACGACCGAGACCTGGCCGAGCACGCTCTCTGACCCTGGGTCGCCTCATGGCACGTATTCATCCGCCAGAGGTACCCACTATAGAAAACGGAGGTAGGGGAAACTACACAAAATTCTGGTCGGTTGGGAGGAGATCCCAGATACTCCTAAGAATGTAGTTCGAGGTAAATATTGTTAGGAAAAATACAAATTACCTAAAATTTGTGATTTTTCACCTCGGGTGGCAGTTTTAAATATTTAACTTGGCCGGTGAATATATAATAGCTGCAACTCTGTTGCCCGACAGACACATACAGTAAAAACTCGCCAGCGATCGCTATACAGGTTGCGGGTGTGCCCACCAGCGCCAACTGTCGGCCAGATACCACTCTCGATGTAAACAAAGACTCAATTTCTTCTCTGTCGACGTGTCGACAAGACGTACTTTACTCGCTGTTGAACCTGGAGTTTTTCCCATCATATTTGGTGAAGTACTTTAATTTGGTTTGAGCTTTCGCAGTACAGGTGTTTTTCTTCAAATAAATTCTTGAACTCTTTTTTGGATCGGATTAATTGTTGATGACTTAGATCGTTTTTTTGGAATTTTCCCTTGACTAATTCAAAATGGCTGACCCTTCACAAGTTCCCAAGTTCAGAAAATGTAATGCTAGGGACTGTCATAGGCGTCTTCCAAAGGCTTCTCTCGACCCTCACACTGTTTGTTCCAATTGTCGGGGTAAAACCTGTCAATTGGAAGATCGGTGTGAGGAATGCGTGGGCCTTTCGGAATTCGATTTTATCAAATTTGAGAAATATACACGCAGACTAGAGAGAGATAGGGTAAGGAGAAGTTCTTCTAGGTCGGTAGATTTTTCCTCTCCACATGCCCCTGAATCTAATCCTTCCCTTGTAGTGGTTGTTCCTAACCCCCCTCCTAGCACTCAGGAACCGTCGATGGCAGACATGATGCGTGTTATTCATGCCTTGGGGGAGAGAGTTGAGTCTTTAGCAAGTGACCGAAATCAACTCATGGCGGGCGTTAAGGAACTCAAGTGCCAAAGTGTCACGAAGGATAGTGTCAAAGTGCCTAGTGTTACGCAAAGTGTTGTGAACAGTGTTGCGCTCGAGGGTTCGTCTGTTCGTGCCTGTCGTCCTCCTAGTCCGGGACCTCTTGCAAGCTCCCAAGCCCAGGGGAGAAGCAATGTCGTACGACTCATGGGTTCGAGAGGCCTTGATCAGCGAACAGACGTTCCCTCTATGGTATCAGGCGTATCTCTCCAAGATCGCCCCTACCAACGTAAGACGAGAGAGCCCATTTTTACCTCGTCGTCCGAAGGTGTTTCTCGTAAAAAACCTTGGACCAAGGTCTCCAGACCTTTAAAGCGTAAGTCGGTCCCTTCAGGACAAGTCCAACGTCCCGGTTGTAGCCACTGGGACAGTTCGGACCCGTTGCCGTCATCTGATGACTGCTCGTCGCCTAAGAGAGGCAAAGTTGTGCCGTCTCAGTCGCTCACCCCGTCTGTTACCGCACCTGCTTCCGTAGACCCTAAATGGGTGTTACTGCAAGACATGCAGTCCAAGCTTGCGTCCTTGATGGAGGACTACAATACGGAGAAGGTTGCCGCTGAACCTACTGGCCAACAACCATCCAAGCGGTCTGTTGTGCGTCCTGTTGACGTTGAGGTAGCTTTCTCGCGTCAACCAGTTGGGGTAGTACCTCCACCGATGCGACCCAGTGTGGATTTCCAGCCGCACGTTGACGTTAAGCAACGCACGGATGTGGTTGGTGACGTTCAGGACGTTCATCAACCATCAGAGGTGACTTGTTTTGACGCGGTGCGTCAACCTCCGCAACCCGGTATGGTGTTGACTGCACAACCCAGACGGTCTAAACAGTCTCGGGTGGACGCTGTGCGTCCTCGCGCACCTGTGGTTGTTGACAGTTCCCAGACTGTTCAGCAGTTCCATGACGCTGCGTCCGGCTCCGTCACGTATGCACCAGTGCGACCGGACTCGGCGAGTCAAACGTTGCCCACACCTTTGCCGTTTTCTCATCAGTTATCGGATGAGGACGTTGCTGAACCACATCCTGAGGATCAACCTTCAGAACTTGATGAGCCTAAAGCAGTTCAACCATCCTTGGACTTTAGAAAAGTCATGGCTGTGTTTAAGGAGTTGTTCCCTGACCACTTTATTTCTGTGGCTCCTCGTTCGCCGCCGTCAGAGTTTGTCTTAGGCGTTCCTACTACCATGCCTGCCTTTACTAAACTCGTTCTCTCTCGCTCATCCAAGAGAGCTTTACGGCTGTTAGGCGATTGGTTAGAGACCAAGAGGAGTTCAGGGAAGACAGCATTTGCCTTCCCCCCATCTAAACTCTCGTCTAGATCGAGCGTCTGGTATGCCACAGGAGAAGTTCTCGGCTTGGGAGTTCCTGCCTCTGCCCAGGGCGACTTCTCAAGTCTTGTAGACTCTCCCCGCCGCCTTGCCATGAGACGCTCGAAGATTTGTTGGTCACCCTCAGACCTGGACCACCTTCTTAAAGGTATATTTAGGGCGTTCGAAGTCTTTAACTTCCTAGACTGGTGTTTAGGAGCCCTGAGTAGGAAAATCTCTTCTGCTGATAAGGATGTTTCCTTACTCATTATGTCCTGCATGGACAAGGCCGTCCGTGATGGGTCCAACGAACTTGCCGCTTCATTCACGTCCGGAGTCCTGAAGAAACGAGAGTCTCTATGTTCTTTCCTGTCTGCTGGAGTGACGCCATGCCAAAGATCTGAGCTACTCTTTGCGCCCTTATCCAAGTGCCTGTTTCCTGAAGTCTTGGTTAAGGAAATTGCCTTGTCTTTAGTGCAGAAGGACACCCACGATCTAGTTGCGTCCTCGGCTCGCAAAGCTCCCCCTTTGCCTGCATTGTCTGCTAGACCTAGGATAGACACTCCAGCGTCTCGGTTTATCCCGCCCTTTCGTGGCAGAGCCTCCAGCAGGGGAGGTGCTCGTGCCGAAGGGAAGAGAGGGAAGAGAAAAGGATCCAAGTCCTCTAAGGGCAGAGTCTGACTGCCCGCAACTTCAGACAGCAGTAGGTGCCAGACTCAAGAACTTCTGGCAAGCCTGGGAGAAGAGAGGCGCAGATCAACAATCTGTGAGGTTGCTCAGAGAGGGGTACAAAATCCATTTTGTACGCAAACCCCCTCTAGCGACGTCCCCCATCGATCTATCTCCCAGGTACAGAGAGGAAGAAAAGAGACAAGCCCTGAAACTGGAAGTATCTCTTTTGCTAGAGAAAGGAGCGGTGGTCAAAGTCTCGGACCTTCAATCACCGGAGTTTTACAACCGTCTCTTCCTAGTATCAAAGAAGACAGGAGGTTGGAGACCGGTGCTAGACGTCAGTGCTCTGAATCTCTTTGTCACAAAGACGAAGTTTACCATGGAGACCACAAAGTCAGTCTTAGCAGCGGTCAGAAAGGAAGACTGGATGGTCTCTCTAGACCTAAGGGACGCCTACTTCCACATCCCCATTCACTCAGATTCCCAACCCTTTCTGAGATTCGTCTTCGAAGATGTGGTGTACCAGTTTCGGGCACAGCTCCTCTCGTGTTTACGAGGCTTATGAGGAATGTGGCGAAATTCCTCCACTTATCGGACATCCGAGCCTCCCTTTATTTGGACGACTGGCTTCTCAGAGCCTCTTCCAGTCGTCGCTGTCTGAAGGATCTCAATTGGACTCTAGATCTGACCAAGGAATTGGGACTCCTAGTCAATTTGGAAAAGTCACAGCTGGTCCCATCCCAAACTATTCTGTATTTAGGGATGGAGATTCACAGTCAAGCTTTTCGGGCTTTTCCGTCGGCCCCCAGAATAGATCAAGCCCTGCTCTCCATCCAGAAGATGCTGAAGAAAGAACGCTGCTCAGTCAGGCTGTGGATGAGTCTGGTAGGGATGCTGTCATCCCTGGAGCAATTTGTCTCACTAGGAAGGCTACACCTCCGTCCTCTTCAATTCCATCTAGAGGCGGTCTCGATCCCAATTTCCGAAAAGATAAAGTCTTGTCTGACTTGGTGGAAGGACAATATCAGCCTACGAGAGGGTCTTCCCCTGGCAGTTCAGATACCCAACCACGTTCTCTTCTCGGACGCATCGGACATGGGCTGGGGCGCGACGCTGGACGGTCGGGAATGCTCAGGTCTGTGGAACTCGAGTCAGAGGAGCATGCATATCAACAGCAAGGAGCTTTTGGCGGTTCATCTGGCCTTGATAAGCTTCGAGAATCTCCTTCGAGGCAAAGTGGTGGAAGTAAACTCGGACAACACCACGGCCTTGGCGTACATTTCCAAACAGGGAGGTACCCACTCACTGACGTTGTACGAGATCGCAAGGGACCTGCTCATCTGGTCAAAAGATCGAGGCATCTCCCTAGTAACGAGGTTCATCCAGGGCGACTTGAACGTCCTAGCAGATTGTCTCAGTCGGAAAGGTCAAGTAATTCCAACCGAATGGACCCTCCACAAGGATGTGTGCAAGAGACTTTGGGCGACTTGGGGTCAACCCACCATAGATCTCTTTGCAACCTCACTGACCAAGAGGCTTCCAATCTATTGCTCTCCAGTCCCGGACCCAGCAGCAATACATATAGATGCCTTCCTCCTAGATTGGTCACATCTGGATCTTTACGCATTCCCACCATTCAAGATTGTCAACAAGGTACTGCAGAAATTTGCCTCTCACGAAGGGACAAGGTTGACGTTAGTTGCTCCCCTCTGGCCCGCGAGAGAATGGTTCACCGAGGTACTTCGATGGTTAGTAGACGTTCCCAGAAGTCTTCCTTTAAGAGTAGACCTTCTACGTCAGCCACACGTAAAGAAGGTACACCAAAGCCTCCACGCTCTTCGTCTGACTGCCTTCAGACTATCGAAAGACTCTCGAGAGCTAGAGGCTTTTCGAAGGAGGCAGCCAGTGCGATTGCTAGAGCAAGGAGAGCGTCTACCATTAGAGTCTACCAATCGAAGTGGGAAGTCTTCCGAGACTGGTGCAAGTCAGTTTCCGTATCCTCGACCAGTACCTCTGTAGCCCAAATAGCTGATTTTCTCTTATACATGAGAAAAGGACGATCCCTTTCAGCTCCCACTATCAAGGGCTACAGAAGCATGTTGGCCTCGGTCTTCCGGCATAGAGGCTTAGATCTTAACAACAATAAAGATCTGCAAGACCTCCTTAAGTCTTTCGAGACCACTAAGGAGCGTCGTTTGGCTACTCCTGGGTGGAATTTAGACGTGGTCCTAAGATTCCTCATGTCAGACAGGTTTGAGCCTTTACAGTCAGCCTCCCTGAAAGATCTCACTCTCAAGACTTTTCTTGGTATGCTTAGCCTCGGCTAAAAGAGTCAGTGAGCTTCATGCCTTCAGCAAGAACATCGGATTTTCGTCAGAAAAAGTTACTTATTCTCTGCAACTTGTTTTCCTAGCCAAAAATGAGCTACCTTCTCGTCCTTGGCCTAAATCTTTCGAAATTCCTAGCTTATCGGAGATCGTAGGCAATGAACTAGAAAGAGTCTTATGCCCTGTTAGAGCTCTTAAGTTCTACTTAGCTCGTACTAAACCTTTACGAGGCCAATCTGAAGCGTTATGGTGTTCGGTTAAGAAACCATCCTTGCCTATGTCAAAGAATGCTTTGTCATATTTTATCAGATTGTTAATACGAGAAGCTCATTCACACTTGAGTGAGGAAGACCAATCTTTGCTTAAGGTTAAGACGCACGAGGTTAGAGCTGTAGCAACGTCCGTGGCCTTTAAGCAAAATAGATCTCTGCAAAGTATCATGGACGCAACCTATTGGAGAAGCAAGTCAGTGTTCGCGTCATTTTACTTGAAAGATGTCCAGTCTCTTTACGAGAACTGCTACACACTGGGACCATTCGTAGCAGCGAGTGCAGTAGTGGGTGAGGGCTCAACCACTACAATTCCCTAATTCCATATCCTTTTAATCTTGTCTCTTGAAATGTTTTAATGTTGTTTTTATGGGTTGTCCGGAAGGCTAAGAAGCCTTTCGCATCCTGGTTGATTTGGCGGGTGGTCAAAGTCATTTCTTGAGAGCGCCCAGATTAGGGGTTTGATGAGGTCCTGTTGTATGGGTTGCAGCCCTTGATACTTCAGCTCCTGGGGGTCTGTCAGCATCCTAAGAGGATCGCTGGGCTCCGTAAGGAAGACGTACTTACAAGGCAGAGTAATCGTCTAAGTCGACTTCCTTACCAGGTACCTATTTATTTTGGTTTTGTTATATTGATAACTGTCAAAATGAAATAAAAAACTCTTAGCTTATACGATGTAAATATATTTAACTCTGGTCTCTACCCACCTCCTTGGGTGTGAATCAGCTATTATATATTCACCGGCTAAGTTAAATATTTAAAAATGATATTTTAATTATAAAATAAATTTTTGAATATACTTACCCGGTGAATATATAAATTAAACGACCCTCCCTTCCTCCCCAATAGAGACGCAGTGGGATGAGAAGAAATTGAGTCTTTGTTTACATCGAGAGTGGTATCTGGCCGACAGTTGGCGCTGGTGGGCACACCCGCAACCTGTATAGCGATCGCTGGCGAGTTTTTACTGTATGTGTCTGTCGAGCAATAGAGTTGCAGCTATTATGTATTCACTGGGTAAGTATATTCAAAAATTTATTTTATGATTAAAATATCATTTTTATTTAACTATTTTTGGCTCAAAGTTTTCGCTACTTTCAGGTTGGTTCTACGAATTCGTTGTGATGCCGAGGATGCGCAGTGTCCACTGGGAATCAAGTTTGGTGCATATCCAGAAGATGCTGCGACTCTCTTAGAAATTGCTAAATCATTGGATCTGAACGTTGTTGGAGTTTCTTTCCATGTGGGATCTGGATGCCGGGAACCTGCTGCATTCTATCGTGCAATTGCCACAGCTAAGCAGGTACAATATTATTTTGATTCTAGGGAGCACTGAAGTTAAAAAGCATTCTATAGTCAATTTCTTTTAGCGATGCAGATTTGCACCTTCTCGCAGCGGTGCCCTTTTAGCTCGAAAAAGTTTCCTGATCGCTGATTGGTTGGACGAGATAATTCTAACCAATCGGCGATCAGGAAACTTTTTCGAGCTAAAAGGGCACCGCTGCGAGTCGGTGCAAATCTGCCTCGATAAAAGAAATGGACTATAGTGTTACGAAACTACTCTGTGGCTATACTTTTTTTTCTTGGCTTTTTGGTATCTAAACATTTTGTAACTAACGAGGAGTTTTACTCCTTTGGATGATTAGCAGGTTTTTTTTAAAAGGAACTAGTTAAAATAGAGACTTAATTGATGCTTCAAGTGACCTGATAGAGCCTAAAGAAAGGAAGTTGGATTCTTCATGCTAAAGTCATCTTGCAATACAAACCTGTTAACCCTTTTACCCCCAAAGGACGTACTGGTACGTTTCACAAAACTCATCCCTTTACCCCCATGGACGTACTGGTACGTCCTTGCAAAAAACTGCTATTTACATTTTTTTTTTTTAGCATATTTTTGATAACTGAGAAACTCCAGGCATTTTCCAAAAGAATGAGACCAACCTGACCTCTCTATGACAAAAATTAAGGCTGTTAGAGCAATTTGAAAAATATATATAGCGAAATGTGCTTGGAAAAAAAAAATACCCTGGGGGTTAAGGGTTGGAAAGTCCCAAATAGCCTGGGGGTAAAAGGGTTAATCATTATATTGCTTAAACTCCGTGAAAATGTGGGCCGTCAGATCTGGTTAGCATTGCTCTTTCACTTTATTCTGTCCTGGTCCCGACTAGGATCAATCAGGTGCACTGCTTGTTCAGCCTATCAATCATTAGTTGAGTTGCCATTGAGGCTTGGCAGATTAAAGTGATGCTCCTTCAGAAAAAAAGGACCCATTCTTGTAAGATGCATCATTCAGTTTGTTTGTTTGTTCTTGGTCACAAACTAATTACAGCAGTAGTTGGAATCTGTTGAAAGGTTATAGGTGCCAGTCTGGTTCTGATCTATATATGCCTGCCATCTAATAGATCACTACCCATTGTCTGTACAACTTTGCTATCTTTGCACAGTTTCTAGTAAGGTGTCCAGACATGTGCGAGATAAAATTGCCCTAAGATTAAATTCTTTATCTTTGAGACTTCAGTGTTCTGAAGTATTAAGAAAGTGGTATTTCAGACTTCATCAGCATTAACCCTAAGGAGGGTTAGGTCCCGTGTGGAAGGGCATGCGAGTGTTTCAAAAATCATCTGTTTGATTCAGAGAGAAAGTTCTTAAGAGTCTGATCGTTTCCTCTAGTCTAGAATAAAGAGAAGCCTTGTTTGTGGTTTTCTATTAGTCCTTAACTTTGGAACAACCTGGAGAGTCCTGTCTAAGAGTCTTTTATCCTTGAGGTACTCCCTTAGGACCTGAAAGGGTAGAGCTGAGTACACACTTAAATGAAGCCGCCCTGGTATAATGAAAGGGCGAGTCATGGTGATGGAAGGACAACTGTTTGGCTTCTCTGCTAAAGATGAACTTTTATCTTTAGAAGGTAGAGATCTTTTAACCCTTTTACCCCCAAAGGACGTACTGGTACGTTTCTCAAAACCCATCCCTTTACCTCCATGGACGTACCGGTATCGTCCTTGCAAAAAAATGCTATAATTTTTTTTTTTTTTTCATATTTTTGATAATTTTTTGAGAAAATTCAGGCATTTTCCAAGAGAATGAGATCAACCTGACCTCTCTATGACAAAAATTAAGGCTGTTAGAGCAATTTAAAAAAGATATACTGCAAAATGTGCTGGGAAAAAAATAACCCCCTGGGGGTTAGGGGTTTGAAATTTCCAAATAGCCTGGGGGTAAAAGGGTTATTAGGTTGTTTTGAACAAATTGTGCTGTATGATAGCCTATGAAGACTCACTTTTCATCAGTTGGGAGTTTGAGGTCAGCTCAATCCCTGTAGTGTCTGTAACTTCACCATCATTATAAGCTAGGAATGGTTTTTTTGGGAGCACATAGATATACCTACCGAGATAATCAGCGGCCATTGTTTGGCTCGCCCTGGTCCTAGCTTGGGTTGAGAGCGGCCTTTGGCACTGCTCATATCCTGCCCCCTTTTCTCTGCCGCACTAAGAGCAACCTTTAAATAGTAAATATAACCAGACCAATGGATTAATTTTTTTTTACTTTATGCAAAGGAAGTAATACTTGTAAAGTCGTGAAGTGACGGATGGACAACTAGGTTTGGTTTAAATGTTTTCATAAGTAAAAGGTAAAGAGCATTGATTGGACTGTGGTTTTAATATTCGGCAATCTGCCATAATAAATGACAAATTGTTAGTAATGGTGATATTGGATTAACTGCATTATTGAGTACATTATGTATATACCTTGAGATTGATTTTTTAAGTAGTTGTAGACCATTCAAGTGTTCTTTTAAGTACTGTAGTTGTAGACCATTCAAGTGTTCTTTTAAGTAGTTGTAGACCATTCAAGTGTTCTTTTAAGTAGTTGTAGACCATTCAAGTGTTCTTTTAAGTAGTTGTAGACCATTCAAGTGTTCTTTTAAGTAATTGTAGACTATTCAAGTGTTCTTTTAGGTTAAAAATCTATTTTTAGTATCGTATCATCATAAACATTTAAAATATGTTTGGAAGTTTTTGAGAAGGCAGAAGCTCTCGAGTTTATACCTAAAATCTTGAGACACCATGGTGAAATTCAAGTATTCTTATAGCTTGAAAATCTGCTTTGTTCTATATCCATGAACATTTGAAATGTGCTTGCAGGTTTTTGAAGAGGCAGAAGCTCTAGGATTCAGCCCCAATATCTTGGACATTGGCGGAGGATTCCCTGGGGGGCGAGGGGAAAGCTTTGACGAGTGGTCTCGGTACGTCAATGAAGGCCTTGACGAGTTTTTCCCAGAGGACTGTGGAGTTAAGGTAATTGTGTTATTTGGAATATAATTAATACAACCTTTAAATTTATTTCATGGAAAGTCAGAAACAGGTTTTTGTATTGTTGTATTGTGATAACTCCTAACTTTACTGATATAATGTATACTCAATTTTTTTAATGAGGCAGATTTGCACCGATTCGCAGCGGTGCCCTTTTATCTCGGAAAAGTTTCCTGCTACCTGATTGGTTACAATTATCTTGTCCAACCAATCAGCAATCAGAAAACTTTTCTGAGCTAAAAGAGCACCCTTGCGAGTCGGTGCAAATCTGCCTCACTAAAAAGAATTGACTATAGTGAATTATATATTTAACCCTTTTACCCCCTAAGGATATACTGGTACGTTTCACAAAACCCATCTCTTTACCCCCATGGACGTACCGGTACGTCCTTGCAAAAAAAATGCTATAAAATTTTTTTTTTCATATTTTTGATAATTTTTTGAAAAAATTCAGGCATTTTCCAAGAGAATGAGACCAACCTGACCCCTCTATGACAAAAATTAAGGCTGTTAGAGCAATTTTAGAAAAATATACTGCAAAATGTGCTGGGAAAAAAATAACCCCTTGGGGGTTAAGGGTTGGAAATTTCCAAAGAGCCTGGGGGTAAAAGGGTTAATGAATTTAGAACTCTGTTTGTGAGGTTGACTTAATTTTTATTGCAGATAATTGCAGAGCCAGGGCGATATGTTGTCGCATCTGCTTTTACTCTAGCTACGTCAGTCATTGCCAAGCGTGAAGTTCTTGATGACAATGATGACCTGGTATCTACTATGTATTACACCAATGATGGTGTGTATGGATCTTTCAATTGCATTTTGTATGATCATCAAACTGTACATCCAGAAGTATTGAAGGTGAGAAAACAATTTTTAAAAACTTGTGACCTTTATGAAGGACGCAGTTCCGGTAGGCCCTGCTGCTTCCTCCGATGCCCTAGATGACCATGGAGGTAGCAGCAGTAGGGGATTCAGCATTATTAAGTTTCATCTGTGGTGGATAATGTGGGAGGGTGGGCTGTGGCATCCTAGCAGTACCAGCTGAATTCGGTCGAGTCCCTTGTCAGGCTGGGAGGAACGTAGAGAGTAGATGTCCCCTTTTTTGTTTTTGTTTCATTTGTTGATGTCGGCTACTCCCCAAAATTGGGGCAAGTGCCTTGGTATATGTATGTATGTATGAAGGAACTTTTCATTCTCAGAGGGGTAAAACCAATCCAAAGGTAATTCTCTCTCTCTCTCTCTCTCTCTCTCTCTCTCCTCTCTCTCTCTCTCTCTCTCTCTCTCTCTCTCTCTCTCTCTCTCTCTCTCTCCTCTCTCTCTCTCTCTCTCTCTCTCTCTCTCTCTCTCTCTCTCTCTCTCTCTCTCTCTCTCTCTCTCTCTCTCTCTCTCTCTCTCTGTGTGTGTGTGTGTGTGTGTGTGTGTGTGTGTGTGTGTGTGTGTGTGTGTGTGTGTGTGTGTGTGTGTGTGGGGAGATATTTTTTGGGTTCATTCATTTTCCAAAACCTGTTGTATTGCAAATAAGGTTTTCCTAATTTTCTCATAATTCAGCAAGATGTTACTGTAAATTTACCAAAGACATGTATGCCCATAATTATCTTTAGCAACTTCGGTAGAGGCGATGTAGTAACGTACATTATTTATAACGTTAGTCATTGGCAACGAGCTAGTGCTTTACAACTCGCCATATGCTCGTATTTACCTTTTCTTGCGTTCCCTTTGTTTTATTACAATACTTAGTACCATACTGTTTTTTTGATAATTCATTTGTATCATTAACGATGAAGATGGTTACCATTAAGTGTGCATGCATTGCATAGTGTAGAGTTATACAGAATAGCTTGAAGGTAATAGACAAAATTACCATATAGATAATCCCAAATGTATGGAAGTGTTCCAGTTTTGAATTTGTAAGTTTTCATTTAATTGCGCTCAATGTTGTGTCTATTGTAGGATTCTGCTGAGGAAGACCACATGCCCTGTTCCATCTGGGGACCAACGTGCGATGGCCTAGACCAGGTTGTCTCCGACATCAAGCTTCCAAGACTTGACTGCGGAGACTGGATTGTTTGGCATGACATGGGAGCATATACATTAGTAGCTGCTGGGACATTTAATGGTTTTCCTCTTCCAAAAGTTCATGTTGCTATACCACATCACACATGGTGAGTCGTCTTATTTTTCCTTCACTGCGAAGTTCTGAATATTTTATCAGCAAGCCGTTACCCAAAGTTTTATAAGGGTTTTCATGTAATTCTATCGTAACTTTTATGTTACCGTGTATTAGATATTAAAGCTGCATCATTAGATGCCATAAATAGCTCTTCTAGGAGGACACTCCCAAATAAAACCAGTGTTCTTTATAGAGTCTTGGGTAGTGCCATAGCCTCTGTACCATGGCTTTCCACTGTCTTCGGTAAGAATTCTTGCTCGAGGGTACACTCGGGCTCTAATTCTATTTTATTTCTCTTCCTCATGTTTTGTTAAAAGTTATCTAGAGTATATGGGAAATATTTATTTTAATAGTGTTACAGTTTTTAGAATTTTATTTTTCCTGGTTTCATTTCTTCACTGGGCTATTTTCCCTGCTGGAGCCTCTAGGCTTATAACATCTTGCTTTTCAAGTTAGGGTCATAGCTTAGCAAGTAATAATAATAATAATTATGAATTGGAATTTTTCTTTTTACAGGTTGTATTTGGAAGAGTACCTTGGAGCAAACTTGAACTTTTGTCCAGTTGATGGAGCTTCTGTGCAGAGTAATTACCTGGACTCAATTCTCACTCCAGCATTTTGTCACCTCGACGCAACCAATCATGACCACCCTGTGAGGTTTGAAGATCAGCTGGCACAGCTTGACATTATTGATATTGGAGAAATGTAAACTCCCTCCTTTAGTTTTCAAGATTATTGACAATGAAGCTTTTCAGCGAATTACAATCATGATGCTATTAGTAATGCAGTGACGTCATTTTAGTATTTTTATTTACTTTTTTAAGAGATGCTTAATCGTTGCTTTCGAGATGGACTTTTCATCGTGGCTGCTCTTGCCTCCAGCAAAGCAAGTCCCTTTTAACTGTAGTTTATAAACATGATCACTATACTAATTTTTTTTTTAATGAGGCACATCTACATGGACTCGTAGCGGTGCCCTTGTAGCTCGGAAATGTTTCCTAATCGCCGATTGGTTGGACATAGTAATTCTAACCAATCAACTAGCAGGAAACTTTTCCAAGCTAAAAGGACACCCCTACAAGTTAGTGGAAATGCGCCTCATTAAAGAAATTGAGTATAGTATGACTGTGGGTGTCAAGAGGTTTTCCCTTGAACACTGATATTCAGTTGTAGGGTTTATTTTTCTTTTTTATCAACTGACCAACCTTATGTCTAGTTAACAGATATAGATCAGGTATTTATTTGTTTGGTATATCAGGTTTAAAAGCCTACCGGTCTTAGATTTATTGTGTCGAAATTATTCGGGTAATGTCTACTGCTTGGGAAGTTCTTACCTGTCAGCTTGCAAAGTTTTATCCAATGTATTTTTTAAGTTATACTGTACTGAGATAAGGTATCAGTATTGACTGGACCTAATTGTCTTGAAGATTGTTGGCTATAGGACCACAGGGTTTGTGCTCAGTATTAATGTCTGTCTATTGGTAAATAGACGTCACCAGTTCTCTGGTGGAGCATGTAACCCCCACGGGATTGTGTATCATCAACTTACGGCACTCGTATGTAGTCCGTATATTATTATATCGTGTATGAATTGGCATATTAAATCTATTGATTTTAGGTTTTCCTTTATTTTCATTCCCCCACACATTAGACTGGTTAGAATGCAACTAATAAATGTGTTATAGTCATACTAAAAAATTCATTGAAGTCATAACCCTTTTACCCCCAGGCTATTTGGAAATTTCCAACCCTTAACCCCCAAGGGTTATTTTTTTTTTCAAGAACATTTTGCAGTATATTTTTTTAGATTGCTCTAACACCCTTAGTTTTCATCATAGAGAGGTCAGGTTGGTCTCATTCTCTTGGAAAATGCCTGAAGTTTCTCCAAAAATTATAAAAAAATATGCAAAAAAAATAGCTTTTTTTTTGCAAGGACGTACCGGTACGTCCACTGGGGGTAAAGGGATGAGTTTTGTGAAACGTACCAGTACGTTCTTTTGGGGGTAAAAGGTTTTAAGATTTAATTTCAAAACTTACTGGTAATTTAATAAGGAAATATAATACTGTTCTTCTGTCCTTTGCCCATTCAGTCTTACATGTTATTTGGAAGAAAGTGTAATCTTTTAACAATCTTGTAATATCACTAGTCATCAGATTCTATGGTACTGAAGATTAATTTCAGAAAATAGCAGTGAAGGACGAAAGATTTCGATTTCCTTTAACCTTGTATTATCTCTGAAATTATAAAGCTCTTCATTATGTAGCTCTGGAAATGTTATTCTGTAGGGCTTTTATCCTTATGTGGATAACCAAAATATCTGATTTACAGCACTAAACATCAACGGAAAAGGAGACATTAATTATTATTATTACTAGCCAAGCTACAACGCTAGTTGGAAAAGCAAAGTACTATAGGCCCAAGGGCTCTAACAGTGAAAAATAGCCCAGTGAGGAAAGGTAATAAATGAACGATGAGAAAAAATTAGCAATAAATTATTTTCAATATTAAACTTACCCGATTATCATGTAGCTGTCAACTCCGTTGCCCGACAGAATTCTACGGAAGGGATACGCCAGCGATCGCTATACAAGAGGGGGGTGTACTCACAAGCGCCACCTGTGGCCAGGTACTGCAGTACTTCTTGTTGACACCACTTCAATTTTTCCTCTGTCGTGCTTCCGGCAAGACGTTCATGGATACGCTTATAATTTTGGAGTCTTGTTCACGGTTTTTGGTGAAGTATTGCTCTAAGATTTCAGCTTTCGCTATTCAGGAAGTTTTATTATTAGCTTAGCTAGCTTTTGGAATTAATTTGATTAATTATGGTGACGAAGAGAGTATGAACTCTCTTTCACCTTTAAATGGCCGACCCTTCCCTTAGACGGAAGTGTTGGTGTCTAAGAGAGTATAGACTCTCTTTCTTAATTTTGCTCACAAAAGTTATAGATTTATTTTATATCTCCCCGCCATTTATAGGCCTCTTCGATTAACTTCCTTTTTTATAAAATTATTAAATTAATTTTTATATTTGTTTATATTCGACCTTTCCTAATAGTAGGCGGTCTTTTCTTGTACCGAAGTTAATTAACATTGAGCCCGTCATTTCGGTTTTACCTGTTAACATATTATGCTATTTTAATGTTTTTGAAAGAATTTCTTTGATAGTCTCGTACTGTTTCAAAGTTGAACTAACGTTTTGTTTTGTCTCTGCAGTTGTTGACGTTCAGAACGTTCAACTTGCGCTCTATCGTTACGATAGAGAGAGAATTTTCACGGTGTCACGTTGCAGTAAGAGTAAACCGTTTATAACGTTTTGTTCATTCTTTCTTAGCTTAATGGTTTTAATTCTAATAAAGGAACTTTTTATTTGGGAAATCTTTCAGTTTTTTTCCTTTAACAATAATATGTTTTAACGAGTATATATGATTGGGCTCTTCTCTCAGGTTCTAAGTCGAGAGAGAGAGAGAGAGATAGAGACGGAGGGAGAGAGAGCTGGATAAACGTTTCGTTCAAGCGAGTAACGTTGTTATCGTTTTTGCTCTTCTCCCTAGTCTCTTTAGGGGAAGAAGGTAAACGTTTCTAGAGTTTATTCTTGTTCTCAAGCTTTATGCGGTGAGAGATTTTAAACGTAGTTTATTTGATCTAGTGTTTAGTCTCTTTCCAGCCACTGAATTATTTATCTTTCATTAGATTTTTCTGTTACATTGTAATTCTGTTTTCGCAATTACTAACTTTTAAAGAAGGATAGAATTGCGTGTTTCAGGTACAAACCACTTAAAGTTTCGAGTTCAGTGAAATAAGTGCAAACAGAAATTCAAAAGTGATAAGTGATTAGCGCAAAGTGTGTCAGTGTTGTGCGTGAGGGTACTTCTTGCGTGCCAGTCGTCCTCCCAGTCCGGGACCTCTTGCAAGCTCCCAAGACCAGGGGAGAAGCAATGTCGAAGGGCAAAAGGGTTCGGCAGGCCTTGATCGGCGCACAGAAGTATCCTCGGTGGTTGCGGGCGTGTCTTACAGAGACCGTCACTCCCACCCGCAGACGATTGAGCCCTTATTTTACTCGTCTGCAGAAGAAATTTCGGGGAGATAACGCTGGACTCAGGTCTCAAGACCTCTTAAACGTAAAGTCCAGACCTCTAGAGTTCAACAACCCGGATGCAGTCATTGGGTTAGCTCTGACTCTCCGCAGTCATCAGGTGACTGCACACCTCCTAAGAGAGGTAAGGTGATGCCGCAACAGACCTCATCTTCTGTTAAGGCTTTGCCTCAGCAGACCTTAGCATCTGCCGACCCCAAGATGACTTTGCTGCAGTCCATGCAGTCACAGCTTGCGGTCTTAATGCGTGAGTGTCAGGCTGAGAAGGTTACACCTCCTCCTGCGATCGCTCCGCCTCACCGCAGTCCAGTCTGCCAGGCGTACGATGTTGAGGTTCCTCAGGATACCTTATACTGAGTTGCCAGTTACCAGCGGTGTGCAGCAACCTCCGCCTTCCTTAAGGCAACCTCAGCAATGGGAGCAGGAATCTTATGCCTTACTTCCTCCGCTTCCGCTTGCGGTTCCACCAGCGAGGCAACAATCTCTTGAGGTACGACAACCTCTTCCATCAATGAGGCAGCCACCTCAGCACTCGCTGCAGCGACCTCAACCCTCCTCAAGGCAAGAGCCTCAACTCCTTAGGCTAGCACCTCAGGAACCTCAACTCGCGAGACAAGAACTGCGTTCTGCGCAGCCGCTACCTCAACTCTCGCAGCTCACACCTCAGGAACCTTAACTCGTTCCTCAGGAACCTGCTACTGCGCATCCGCAACCCTTACAGCAAGCGCAACTCTTGAGGCAGCAACCTCATGCTATGAGTCAGCCACCTCAACGCATGCATCTGCCACTTTCTCCTCAACTTGAGCCTCTTCCCATTCAACTTGGAAATAACAAATGACAATAATAACACCTCATTACTTTCATAACTTGCATTTGTAATCATATACATGTATGCCTACACAAACATTATGATAATGGAGGTTATTTGTATTACTTATATAAAAATATATATGTATTCCTTGCAATATATTTTTAACAAAATCGCAAATATGGCAAAAATATCTTCAAAACAAAAATGAATCATGAGTTATGAATGTAAGGTAAATATTATGTTGATATTAAACCCCATGCAAGCATGCATGAAGTAATGCAGTGTTGCCAACAGGGCGAGTTTCCCTTTCCTGAGGTGAAGTAGATTATAGTACATTTAGTGTAGCTTAATTCTACGATTATCATGCCGGCTATCAAATTCATCAACAAAACAGTCTAAATCAATTCCCTCGGCACGTGCACTTTCAATGGACGGTAATGCGATATTACTCACTCTAGCACTGGTCATGGAATTTCTGAGAAATGTTACACGCCATGCAACACGCTCTGCTTACCTTACAGCATGCTCTACATACAGCATGCTCTGCATACAGCATGCTCTGCATACAACATGCTCTGCATACCTTACCGCATGCTTCTCAGTCACACATCTTTGGTTGTTGCCAACTCACTAGACTGTCAAGCAGTTTCATAACGTTGCCTTCTAGTCTGCTGCTTTTGCACCAGTGAAACCCTCACTGAGAGAACTTAGCTTTTCTCGGATATGGTCCCTGTAGATGAGAAAGTGCTTTTCTCCCTCCTTCTGATATTCCCTTGAGGACTCTGTCATTTGGAGAGGAGCCTTTAGCTGCGTAGCCTCCTATGGACTTTTATTTAAGCATAACATGCTCCCAGGGAAGGTAATGGTTCCACTTCAGTCGCTAACCCCGTCTGTTACCACACCTGCTCCCATAGACCTTGAGCTGTGTTGCAAGACATGCAGTCCAAGCTTAGTCCTTGTTAGAGGATTTTTTTTTGTTTACGGAGTCAGTGTGTCACTGGGAAGACGTTCAACAACCAGCAGAAGTGACTTGTTGTGACGCAGTGCGGCAACCTCAGCAACCCGATAAGGAGTTGTCTGTACGACCCAGACAGTCTAGACAGCTTCGGGTTGTCACTGTACTTCCTCGCTTCCCCATGGTTGACAGTTCACAGACTGTGCAGCAGTACCATGATCTTGTGTCCGGCTCCGTCAGACGACTGGCTTTTAAGAGCTCCCACAAGTCGTCGCTGTCTGGAGATTCTCAGATGGACTATGGATCTGACCAAGGAACTGGGCCTCCTGGTCAATTTTGAGGAGTCTCAGCTCGTCCCATCCCAGACCATTGTCTCCCTGGGTATGGATCTTCAGAGTCGAGCTTTTCGGGCTTTTCCGTCGGCCCCAAGGATCTTCCAAGCCCTAGAATGCATCCAGAGCATGCTGAGAAGGAACCGATGCTCAGTCAGGTAGTGGATGAGTCTAACAGGGACACTTTCATCGCTGGCCCTGTTCATCGTGTTAGGGAGACTCCACCTCCCCCCCTTCAGTATCATCTAGCTGCTCACTGGATAAAGGACATGACGCTAGAGACGGTCTCAGTTCCTGTTTCCGAAGAGAGGAGGTCTTCTCTCGCGTGGTGTAAGAACAGCTTTCTTCTCAAGGAAGTCTACTTTTGGCTGTTCAGAAACCCGACCGCCTTCTCCTCTCGGACGCATCAGACACGGGCTGGGGTGCGACTTTGGACGGACAGGAATGCTCGGGAACATGGAATCAGGAACAAAGGACACTTCACATCAATTGCAAGGAGTTGTTGGCGGTTCTTCTGGCCTTGATAAACTTCAAGTCCCTCCAGCTTAACAAAGTGGTGGAGGTGGACTCTGACAACACCACAGCCCTGGCTTACATCTTCAAGCAGGGAGGGACTCTTTCGTGAAGTTGTTCTAGATCGCAAGGGACCTCCTCATCTGGTCTAAAGATCGAAAGCTCACGCTGGTAACGAGGTTCATTCAGGGCGGTATGAATGTCATGGCAGATCACCTCAGCCGGAAGGGTCAGGTCATCCCCACAGAGTGGACCCTTCACAAGAATGTTTGCAGCAGACTTTGGGCCCTGTGGGGTCAGCCAACCATAGATCTGTTCGCTACCTCGATAACCTAGAGACTCCTGTTGTATTGTTCTCCAATTCCAGACCCAGCAGCAGTTCACGTGGATGCTTTTCTGCTGGATTGGTTCCATCTCGACCTGTATGCATTCCCGCCGTTCAAGATTGTCAACAGGGTACTTCAGAAGTTCTCCTCTCGCAAAGGGACACGGCTGACGTTGGTTGGCTCCGCTCTGGCCCGCGAGAGAATGGTTCTTAGAGGTACTGCAATGGCTGGTCGACATTCCCAGGACTCTTCCTCTAGGAGTGAACCTTCTACGTCTACCACACGTAAAGAAGGTACACCCAAACCTCCACGCTCTTCGTCTGACTGCCTTCAGACTTTCGAAAGACTCTCAAGAGCTAGGGGCTTTTCGAAGGAGGCAGCCAGAGCGATTGCCAAAGCAAGGAGAACATCCACTCTCAGAATCTATCAGTCTCAAGGGGAAGTCTTCCGTAGCTGGTACAAGACCAATGCAGTTTCCTCAACCAGTACCACTGTAACCCAGATTGCTGACTTCCTGTTATATCTAAGGAAAGTAAGATCCCTTTCAGCTCCTACGATCAAAGGTTACAGAAGTATGTTGGCAGCGGTTTTCCGCCACAGAGGCTTGGATCTTTCCACCTACAAAGATCTACAGGACCTCCCTAGGTCTTTTGAGACCTCAAAGGAACGTCGGTTGTCCACTCCAGGCTGGAATCTAGACGTGGTCCTAAGGTTCCTTATGTCATCAAGATTTGAACCTCTCCAATCAGCCTCTTTTTAGGACCTCACATTAAAAACTCTTTTCCTCGTGTGCTTGACAACAGCTAAAAGAGTAAATGAGATCCACACCTTCAGCAGGATCATTGTTTTCACATCTGAAACGGCTACATGTTCCTTGCAGCTCGGTTTTTGCTAAACGAGCTTCCTTCACGTCCTTGGCCTAAGTCGTTCGAGATCCCAAGCCTGTCCAACTTGGTGGGGAATGAACTGGAGAGAGTACTTTGCCCAGTTAGAGCTCTTAGGTACTATCTAAAAAGGTCTTAACCTTTACGAGGACAATCAGAAGCCTTATGGTGTGCTATCAAGAAACCTTCTTTTCCAAGTTCTAAGAACTCAGTTTCTTACTATTCAGGCTTCTGATTAGAGAAGCACATTCTCATCTGAAGGAAGAAGACCTTGCTTTGCTGAAGGTAAGGACACATGAAGTGGCAGCTGTGGCTACTTCAGTGGCCTTCAAACAGAGCCATTCTCTGCAGAGTGTTATGGATGCAACCTATTGGAGAAGCAAGTCAGTGTTCGCATCATTCTATCTCAAAGATGTCCAGTCTCTTTACGAGTACTGCTACACCCTGGGACCATTCGTAGCAACGAATGCAGTAGTAGGCGAGGGCTCAGCCACTACATTCCCATAATCCCATAACCTTTTAACCTTTCTCTTGAATACTTTTTATGGGTTGTACGGTCGGGAAAGAAGCCTTCCACATCCTTGTTGATTTGGCGGGTGGTCAATTCTTTCTTGAGAAGCGCCGAGGTTAAAGGTTGTGATGAGGTCCTTTAGTATGGGTTGCAGCCCTTGATACTTCAGCACCTTAGAGTTGTTCAGCCTCCTAAGAGGAACGCTGCGCTCAGTAAGGAAGACGAACTTATTTAAGGCAGAGTAATGGCTCAAGTCGACTTCCTTACCAGGTACTTGTAATTTCATTGTTATTTTGAATAACTGATAATATGAAATACGGGATACTTAGCTTCTTGATATACATGTACACTGGTTTTCACCCACCTCCCTGGGTGTGAATCAGCTATATGATTATCGGGTAAGTTTAATATTGAAAAATGTTATTTTCATTAGTAAAATAAATTTTTGAATATACTTACCCGATAATCATGATTTAATTGACCCACCCTTCCTCCCCATAGAACCAGTGGACCGAGGAAAAATTGAAGTGGTGTCAACAAGAAGTACTGCAGTACCTGGCCACAGGTGGCGCTTGTGAGTACACCCCCCTCTTGTATAGCGATCGCTGGCGTATCCCTTCCGTAGAATTCTGTCGGGCAACGGAGTTGACAGCTACATGATTATCGGGTAAGTATATTCAAAAATTTATTTTACTAATGAAAATAACATTTTTAAAAACAGAAAATAAATACAAGCATTGCTTGTTAATGGTATTACTATAAGAAAATTTCTCTTGCAGAGCTAATTATTGTAATAATCTATGTCGTGAGAATTTCTAAAAATATATACAAGCACTTGTAACTGGCTTTTCCTGTTAGTTGACTTATCTTTTTAGTGCCTTACAATTTTACGCCAAACTCAGGAACAAAAGTTAAAGGGAATGGGAGGAAGGAGTGTCCTCATTAATGACTGATTGGGTTTGTACATGAATGCCATTTTTTTTAAGTCATTCTAAAAATCCTTCAACTAAAGGATTGCTAGGTAAGCTTTTCATGTCTACCATATGGTAGAACCTGTAAGCCATTGTTCCTAAATTGGCAGACATCTTGGAATATCTTGTTACTAGGTATAGCAAGCTGGGAAACCACTTTTTATTTTTTGTGCCAACGGAATTAACCTTTTTAATAGTAGATTGCATGCTTTTCTCCACCGAAGAATGGCCACGTACACTAATGATAGAGGCTGTCATCAACAATAACATCTTCATTCTTCACTAGATGGAATTAAACCTACACTAATGATAGTGACTGTCATCAACAATATCTTGATTTTTTACTAGTTGGAATTTAACCTACACTAGTGATAGTGGCTGTCATCAACAATAACCTCCTGATTTCTTGTTAGTTGGAATTTAACCTACACTAATGATAGTGACTGTCATGAACAATATCTTGATTCTTTACTAGTTGGAATTTAACCTACACTAGTGATAGTGGCTTATCAACAATAACCTTGATTCTTTACTAGTTGGAATTTAGCCTACTCTATTGATAGTGACTGTCACCATCAATAACCTTGATTCTTTATTACCGGTAGTTGGAATTTAACCTCCACTAATGATAGTGACTGTCATCAACAATATCTTGATTCTTTACTAGTTGGAATTTAACCTGTACTAATAATGACTGTCTAGATTTAAAGGCTACTCATGAATGGCAGAGGCAAGGGACAGTGACATTGCCCTATCGAGCAGGACAGTGACCCAGAGACTGACCATATATACATATGATTAGCACCCAAGCCCCCTTTCCACCATAGCTAGGACCAAGGAGTGCCAGGTAATGGCTGCTGTTGGCTCAACAGATGGACATATAGGCTCCCCCAAACTCTCCATAGCTCACAAGGATGGTGAGATTGCAGCGACCAAAGAAACTCAACGGGTTTGATTGGGTCTTGAACCCAAGTCTGGCGTTCACCAGACAGGGACGTTACCACATCGGCCACCACACCGACTATTTAGCTTTCTACTTTCATCCCTGCTCCCTTCCTACAATCATGCTTGAGAGTACACACAGAAACACTAATATTTAATTACTCTTCTGGGTTTTTTTTTATATGAGAAATTTATTTTAATGTTCCCTTTCCTAATTTTTTTAATTTTAATTGTTCATTACTTTCCTTGTTTGTAGAAGATGACGAATAGAGAAGCATTGATTTAAAAGCTCAAGATAGAAAAGACTAGCAAATCTGACTTAGGCCCTTTGCGTCGATAGGCATGGGAGATGATGATGATGACATTTTTTTTAACTCGCTGTGCTATTATTCCTGCTCGAGCCATTGGGCATATAGCATCCTGCTTTCCCAACTAGAATTGTAGCTGGCCTAGTAAAGCTAGTAATGTTAATGATAATCATGCTATCTAGAAGTTGCACCTTATCACTGAAGTGCCTTTCCTTCCTTAGTACTGTGGCATATCACCGAGATCAGGAAAGGGACGCGTCCAAAGAACGTTGAAGGACATGTTAAAAGTGAAAAGGCCCTTCATTAAAGAAATGGTGCATGAATAAAAGTGCAATGCATCTAATAACCCGCAAAGTGCGTAATTTATATTTTCACCAAATGTCTGGACACAATTTGGTTGCTTACACTAAATTCTAAAAATCTCAAACTCTTAACTCTACTGTGCAAAACACACACACACAATATATATATATATATATATATATATATATATATATATATATATATATATATATATATATATATATATATATGATGAATTTTGCACATTTAAACGTGATTTTCATATTTCAAATAAGCCTTATATATCAACACATTAAAGTCTGGATTCTCTTAACAACCTGATCCCGAGGTTAAGAGAATCCAGACTTTAATGTGTTAATATATATGGCTTATTATATATATATATATATATATATATATATATATATATATATATATATATATATATATATATATATATATATATATATATATATATATATATATATATATTGTGTGTGTGTGTGTGTGTATTTAAATACACAACTTCCATGCGTTTATAAATAAAGTAACCCATAACGTATGAAAAATGAAATTTATTTTGCTTACGAAGGGACCATATCCCTTCCTCGTCAGAAAACAAATGGTTACAATTAAAAAAAAAAAAAAAAAAAAAAAAGTACAGAAAGGTTCTTAAGAAATAAAAAAAAACAAAGTTAGTATAAGTGAAAAATAACAGCATTTCACGGTGGTAATTTTTACACAATTTAACAATTTCTTAATAGTTACATTGTTTTTTACATTATTTGAAAACAGAAATAGATTAAAGAATTTAAAGTCAAATAAATTGTTAAATACGTCAGGACATACGTAACCATAATAGGCTACATCGCAATAACCTAAGGGAGCCAATAATTGTTAAGTAAACCACTTGCTACTACTACTACTATCACCACCGGCACCGCCAGGAAGGAGCAAACTGTGGCGAGGAGCAGTGGTAAGCCAAACAATGTCTTTTATTATCACTGTTAATAAGAACGGAGCGTTTCATATTTATGGCTTTAAACTAATGTAATACTAATGATTAATTGAACTATAATTTTTTAAATCGTGTTGGGACAAAAAATGTGTCATTTTCGAACGAAACGGTCGTTTTTCTACAGGAAAAGTTGGTTTTTACTAGGAAAAGTTACCCTGACGGTAAGATCAGTAATACCATAAATATATTTGATATTTATATTGGCAATAAATCATATAAATGTCTAAAATACTTTTTTAATTAAAAACTATATCAAAATCGGGTTTTTCGATTTAAGTACACCATAGTGACATTTACGTTTTCTTTATCAGATGCTAAAAGTTTAGGAAAATGCCCTTGCGAAGCCGATTATAGACCAACTATTATAGTCTATTGGAGGGCTAATCAAATATTTCCTTGCCAAACTGCGAAATTTTATTGAAAGTAATATTTATAGAAACGCAGAAACATATCTACAAAAGTTATGTCCACATGTAGGGAAATTTACCACAAATCAGGGAAATTTTAGTAGTTTGGGGTAATATCTATAAAAACGCGGAAGCAAAACATCCACATTTAGGGAATTTTACCACAAATCTGGAAACTTTAGTAGTTTGGGGATATCTATGCACGGTTAATCTCATCTATCTTGGAATTATTGGGGGATATTTTAATGTCATTGTGTAAGTAAATATTCAGTGTGTCGGATTAGTGATGTGAAGAATTAGTATTGATAAGATTTATCTAGAGAGAATAACAGATCTATTCTAGTGTTGTTACCGATCTAGACCTAAATATAGCTTATATTCTTTATTTGTTGCTTCTCATCAAGGTATATCTGGACCGTGCTTCTCATATAGTTTTTTTTTTTTTATTATTTCCTTTCCTCGCCGCTTTTCTAAATATAGTTATAGCTTTGCTGATAATAATAATAATAATAATGATAATAATAATAATAATAATAATAATAATAATTTTTACCCATAAACTTTGTTTTTGCAAGAAAGAAATTTACTTATAAGATTATATTATAAATCAAAGTAAGCATAAGCTCCTCGTATATCTAAAAATTTATTCTTATGTAGTTACTTTGTTTCTGTTTCGAGTTGTAAGCACAAGATTGGGGACTGGGTTTTGAACAAGACAAATTTTTGCTATCTTGATCATCATCATCATCATCTCCTCCTCCTACGCCTATCGACGCAAATGGCCTCGGTTAGATTTTCTCCAGTCGTCTCTGTCTTAGGCTTTTGATTTAATAAATTTCCATTCATCATCTTCTACTTCATGCTTCATAGTCCTCAGCTATGTAGGCCTGGGTCTTCCAACTCTTCTAGTGCCTTGTAGAACCCAGCTGAACGTTTGGTGAAATAATCTCTCTTGGGGAATGCGAAGAGCATGCCCAAGCCATCTCCATATGGCACTCCAGTAATCTCGCGTATAGTTTCATTTCTAATCATGGCCTGCCATTTAACTCCCAATATCCTTCTGAGGGCTTTGTTCTCAAATCTATTAAATCTATTGGAGATTGTTTTATTGTCATACCACGACTCATGTCATATAGTAAACACAGAGCTCACTAAACTGATGTATAGACTGATTTTCATATGTAATTTCAGGCGACCTTATTTCCAAATTTTTAATCTAGCCATTGTCTGATTTGCTTTTTTTTCAATCTTTCACTATACTCTAATTATAATTATTGGAGATTATAGTTCCCAAATACTTAAATGATTCTCATGAATCCTTTCTTCTTCCAGTGATATTTCTCATATTCCATTCTCATCATTTGTCTTTCTTCTATTTATCTTGAACCCAACCTCGTGTGATATTTCATGCATTTTCATAGGCAAAGATAAGTAGAGATACATTTTAAAATCAATTATGAATGGTGAATGGCTGTTTAAAATTATAGTTTCCCTCAAATAAAGTTTCATTTTTTGTTTAGAAATGTACGTATCGTTTTCTTTCAAAATATAGAAAAGAAACCAGTAAATACGTTCAGGAAGAAACTTTGGCAAGTTTAAAACAGCTAGCTTAAATACGCTTCGATCATATATATAATTATATACTTGATAGTGATTATGAAAATATCTTTTGAAATATATAATCTAAATAGTCTGTGAGAATTAGTTGAATATATTTTTAATCAAAGAGGTATTTAGCTAATAAAGATAACCGTTTAAACGAAAACTACGGTGGCGGTCCCTGATTGGCTGAAGCAAATCTTTGACTTTGTCGACCAGTTTTAGGGAATTTGTTCCTAAATAGGGAGATTTTAGCTGTTAGTCACACACTTGCCATAGATGATTAACTTCCATTTGCGAACTATTGGTAAAACTTAATTTCACCTTACAAGAGTCACCAATATCCATCAAATTTCGGACAATAATTATCTACTTAGGTAAATATCTAAGGGAGAAATTTAGCTTCATTGTGTTGCCTAAGATTCGCAATATGAAAATCTACTCCTCGATAGAAAATAATTGTTGTGAATGGCTTGCGGTTTGTCAGGTTTTGCTCGTGCACAACACTCGATATGATTATAATTGTATGAAATACTTCAGAACATTTAAATTAAAATTAAGGTGGAGTCTTAATTTCAAATTGTGTTGAAGAATACTTGCTGAAAATACCTGACTTAGGGATATTTTACTGCATGTCTAGGAATATTTTTGACAGCAAGGTAAGCTCGTAATTTTACATTGTGTTGAAGAATACTTGCTGAAAATACTTGACTTACCGTTTGTCTAGGGATATTTTTGACAGCCCGTAAGAAGGAGGTTCAGTCCAGTGGCAGCCACTACGGGCCAACCAAGGGAAAGGCCCGTGCCAACAACAAGTGTTGGCTTTAATACCCCAACAACAACAACAGTGGCAGCCATTGAAGTTGATAAAATACCTGACTTAGGGATATTTTACTGCTTGTCTAGGGATATTTTTGACAGCCCGTAAGAAGGAGGTTCAGTCCAGTGGCAGCCACTACGGGCCAACCAAGGGAAAGGCCCGTGCCAACAACAAGTGTTGGCTTTAATACCCCAACAACAACAACAGTGGCAGCCATTGAAGTTGATAAAATACCTGACTTAGGGATATTTTACTGCTTGTCTAGGGATATTTTTGACAGCCCGTAAGAAGGAGGTTCAGTCCAGTGGCAGCCACTACGGGCCAACCAAGGGAAAGGCCCGTGCCAACAACAAGTGTTGGCTTTAATACCCCAACAACAACAACAGTGGCAGCCATTGAAGTTGATAAAATACCTGACTTAGGGATATTTTACTGCTTGTCTAGGGATATTTTTGACAGCCCGTAAGAAGGAGGT
This sequence comes from Palaemon carinicauda, assembly GCF_036898095.1. Lineage (NCBI taxonomy): Eukaryota > Metazoa > Arthropoda > Malacostraca > Decapoda > Palaemonidae > Palaemon > Palaemon carinicauda. The sequence continues at coordinate 7,264,896 of NC_090737.1, forward strand.
TCAGTCCAGTGGCAGCCACTACGGGCCAACCAAGGGAAAGGCCCGTGCCAACAACAAGTGTTGGCTTTAATACCCCAACAACAACAACAGTGGCAGCCATTGAAGTTGATAAAATACCTGACTTAGGGATATTTTACTGCTTGTCTAGGGATATTTTTGACAGCCCGTAAGAAGGAGGTTCAGTCCAGTGGCAGCCACTACGGGCCAACCAAGGGAAAGGCCCGTGCCAACAACAAGTGTTGGCTTTAATACCCCAACAACAACAACAGTGGCAGCCATTGAAGTTGATAAAATACCTGACTTAGGGATATTTTACTGCTTGTCTAGGGATATTTTTGACAGCCCGTAAGAAGGAGGTTCAGTCCAGTGGCAGCCACTACGGGCCAACCAAGGGAAAGGCCCGTGCCAACAACAAGTGTTGGCTTTAATACCCCAACAACAACAACAGTGGCAGCCATTGAAGTTGATAAAATACCTGACTTAGGGATATTTTACTGCTTGTCTAGGGATATTTTTGACAGCCCGTAAGAAGGAGGTTCAGTCTAGTGGCAGCCATTGAAGTTGGTACAAGCTAGAAGGGTCTTGCGTTTGATTAGTGTTGTGAAAAATTGAGTGACTAGGTAAGAAGGGTTTATTTTCCTTATTTTCTCGCGGATGCTTAATCATTTAAATGCTAGAGGTTCGAATAACGGATATTTGTGCTTACGAAGGTATTAATTGTTCAAGAAAGTTTATACTGTATTGCCATTTAACTGTACCATGGTCTTCCACTGCCTTGGTTCAGAGTTCCCTTGCTTGAGGGTACACTCGGGCACACTATTCTATATAATTTCTCTTCCTATTGTTTTGTTGAAGTTTTCATAATCTATATAAAAAATATTTTTATTAAAGTTGTTGCTGTTCTTAAAATATTTTATTTTCCCTTGTTTCCTTTCCTCACTGGGCTAGTTTCCCTGTTGGGTCCCCTTGGGCTTATAGCATCCTGCGTTTCCAACTAGGGTTGTAGCTTAGAAAATAATACTACTAATAATACTAACACGGCTTTTAACGCGTGGTAAGTTCTGCAAATTTGTTAAACATACTCTATTCGAGAATATGCGAGATTTCCCAAGTATCCTTATCTAGTGTGGTTTGATTTCCACGTTGGAACACTATCGGCGTTTTTTTTATTTATTTTTTTTTTTTTTTTTTTTAACGAAAGGAAGAACTTGAGTAATTAGCTAGTCTATTATTTGCCTACAGTGCTAAATTCTCGATTTACGATGCTGGAGGCTATGGCTAACCGTTTTAAGAGCCCCCGCCCGGAAATAAGGTGCGTGTGTGTATTTTTTATTAAGCCGGCAAGGTAACCCGAAGGCCGTATTACCATGACGTGGCCAATGCTCTTTTAAAAGAAAAATTACGGTACTGATTGTTATTTATTATACTTTTGTGCGCTTATTGTGAATTCCTCGTTCGTGGGAAACAATTGCAAGCCCCAATTCATATCACGAATGATTTTCACGCCATTTCCCACTCCTCTTGGAGAAGGACAACCCCGCAAATTGAAGGCAAGTTGATAATTTTTTTTTTTTTTTTTTAATTGTTAAGCCATTGGTTGTGGTCGTGCGAGAAGTATTGAGTTATCGTGTTGACAGGAGAATAGTTACAGATGGTTTAGAACTATTAAAACCTAGATATATGTCTACTGTAGGCTCCCGAGCCTTTAGATATGCGGCCCTGAGACTGTACAATAAGCTCCCGCGAGACATCCGAACGAATGAAAACATTATAGGCTTTCAAAAGGAAACTGAAGACTTTCTTATTCCGTGAGTCGTTTGTCAGTGATTTAACAGTAAATGAGCAATACGTGATATGAAATGTTGAATGCTCTGAACGAACAAGATATGACAGTGGAGGTCCTGTAGAGAGTGGGGTTCCCCTGCTGTATAGCACCGGAAAAACAGCCGTCAAAGAAAGAAAGATAGCATATGAATGAATACACAGTTAATTCGTTGGTACAAATACATCAGTGAACAGCTTAACATAGCGTATATATAAATACGAAATTATCGTTTTCCACCATATCAGATATTAATTTATAAGTACAATCAATCCTTGGCAATTATACCCAATTATTTTTTAAGATATCTTCCTATGGTCTTAACGTTCACCTTATGAAATTCAGTATTCGTAGACTTACAACTGATTTTTATTAAATCGATTAATTGTCTCAAAATTCTGTCCTGTTTACAGCCTAGTTTGACAGGTCGCATTATCAGCCACACCCACCAACTATTACCATAAAACACCCACACACTCTCTCTCTCTCTCTCTCTCTCTCTCTCTCTCTCTCTCTCTCTCTCTCTTCTCGCTCTCTCTCTCTCTCTCTCTCTCTCTCTCTCTCTCTCTCTCTCTCTCTCTCTCTCTCTCTCTCTCTCTCTCTCTAAATGATCTAATCCTTTGAAGCATTCGGATGTGTACAGGAACTCTCTCTCTCTCTCTCTCTCTCTCTCTCTCTCTCTCTCTCTCTCTCTCTCTCTCTCTCTCTCCCTTCAAGGCAAACGTCTAAATGATCTAATCCTTTGAAAGATTCGGATGCTTATTGGAACATTCTCTCTCTCTCTCTCTCTCTCTCTCTCTCTCTCTCTCTCTCTCTCTCTCTCTCTCTCTCTCTCTCTCTCTCTCAACTACTTCAAGGCAAGCGTTTAAATAATCTAATCATTTGAAACATTTGGATGTGTATAGGAACTATAGATTGAATCCTTCGATATTTTTACATAATAGACGAAGTAGGTCTTGTCAGCACAGGTACTCAAACAATGACGAAATCAGATCCCTAGACACCATATACCAATATTGGCACGTCAATGTAAATTCCATTTAACACATTTAAGTATGAAATGTTCGTAAAAGAAACCCCATATACTTTTTGTAAATATTTATGTAAACAAATGTTTCTATAAAAAAAAAACTTGAAAAAAAACTTTATTTGATTTATTTCCTAATAAATTTTCTTCAGTCAATATTTTTCGTAGTTTTTCTACTAAATTTTCATCAATTAATTTTTTCATAGTTTGCTTTCTACAAAATTTTCATCTTAATTTTTTCGTAGTTTGTTTTCTACTAAATTTTCCTCAGTTCAGTTTTTTCGTAGTTTGTTTTCTACTAAATTTTCATCAGGTCAGTTTTTTTCGTATTTCGCCACTTAACATGCATAATTACCTCATTAGTTATGACGCAATACTTAGCCGAAGTATAAGCGAACCCATGTTTGTTTTTAGACCAGTGTGGACCGGTAGGACCACTCGGCCTTGAGTTGGTTAAAATCAGGTTTTAATTTTATGATATGAAGTCATATCCACTAATATACCTTATCATCGCCTCTGTATACTATAAAGGTAATACCTTGTTTCGTTTTCTATTGTTCGTTTTCTATAAAATCGTTGTCATTTCACGTGGAAGTTATCGCAGGCAATACTGCCTTAAAACCTTGTGTAAGATCTACTGTATATTATTAAGACTTCATCAGCCCTGTTAAACTGGGACCATTAGTTACTCGCATTCCTTCCAAACAAATGGGTTGGGGAGTTATAGGTATAAACGTTATCTTTGCCCGATCGAATTAGAAAAATTTCTATGAAAATGTGCAAAAATGTTTTGTGTATTTATCAATGAACAAATAAATTTTCAAGTAAATGTTTTTTTCATAACTATACAAAGCTAAGTCTTTTAATTAACACTTCAAATCTCAAGTCCTCTATATTATTATTATTATTATTATTATTATTATTATTATTATTATTATTACTTGCGAAGCTACAACCCTAGTTGGAAAAGCAGGATGTTATAAGCCCAGAGGCTCCAACAGGGAAAATAGCCCTGTGAGAAAAGAAAACAAGGAAATATAAAATATTCTAAGAAGAGTAACAACATTAAAATAAATATCGCCTATATAAACTATCAAAACTTTAAGGTTTAAGGTTAAAGATCAAAGTGTGAGCTCAATGGCTTGTCAGGTGGATGGGTGGTTACCCGTAACTACCCAACATAGCTAAAGTTTTATCAGTCACACTCAGCTTTTGTAAAATAATATTCCTGATAAAGGTGAGGATATGTACAGTTAAGAAAGATACAAATTAATTTGAAAATTAGTTTTATTGACTTGGAGATTTTTTAATTGGCGAATACTTGAAATTTTAGTTAGTAGATTAACCTGAGATTTTAAATAGTGGATTGACCCGTGATTTACATCACTGGATTGGCATGAGGTTCTAGATTCAAGTCGGTTGATTGACATGAGATTTAAGTAATTGATTTAATTTAAAATTTGTCACTGGGGTTAAGTTTAATTAATTTAAGATTTCATTGTGTGAATTAATTTGAGATTATAGCCTATTGATTAAATTGAAATTTTGGCCATATGTCTGACCTGACCTCTTCTTAGTCAGTGGATTGACAAATTTGGGATTTTAATTAGAGGTTTGATTTGACTCTAAGCAAGGGTTTGACTTGACTCTAGGTAAAGGTTTTGACTTGACTCTAGGTAAAGGTTTTACTTGACTCTAGGCAAGGGTTTGACTTGACTCTTAAGCGAGGGTTTGACTTGACTCTTAAGCGAGGGTTTGAATTGACTCTAGGTAAAGGTTTTACTTGACTCTAGGCAAGTGTTTGACTTGACTCTAAGCAAAGGTTTAACTTGACTGTTAAGCGGGGGTTTTGACTTTACTCTAGGCAAAGGTTTAACTTGACTGTTAAGCGAGGGTTTGACTTGACTCTAGACAAAGGTTTGACTTGACTCTTAAGCAAGAGTTTAACTTGACTCTTAAGCAAGAGTTTAACTTGACTCTAGGTAAAGGTTTGACTTGACTTTAGGCAAGGATTTGACTTGACTCTAGGCAAAGGTTTGACTTTACTCTAGGCAAAGGTTTGACTTTACTCTAGGCAAAGGTTTGACTTTACTCTAGGCAAAGGTTTGACTTGACTCTTAAGCAAGGGTTTGGCTTGACTCTTTATCAAGGGTTTGACTTAACTCTAGGCTAAAACTTGACTTGACTCTTAATCAAGGGTTTAAATGAACTCTAGGCAAAGGTTTGACTTGACTCTTAAGCAAGGGTTTGACTTGACTAGGCAAGGGTTTGACTTGACTAGGCAAGGGTTTGACTTGACTATAGGCAAAGGTTTGACTTTACTCTAGGCAAGGGTTTGAGTTGACTCTAGGTAAGGATTTGACTTGACTCTAGGTAAAGATTTGACTTGACTTTTAATTAAGGGTTTGACTTGCCTCTAGGCAAAGGTTTAACTTGACTGTTAAGTGAGGGTTTGACTTGACTCTAGGCAAAGGTTTGACTTGACTCTAGACAAAGGTTTGACTTGACTCTTAAGCAAGAGTTTAACTTTACTCTAGGTAAAGGTTTAACTTGACTTTAGGCAAGGATTTGACTTGACTCTAGGCAAAGGTTTGACTTGACTTTAGGCAAGGATTTGACTTGAATCTAGGCAAAGGTTTGACTTGACTCTAGGCAAAGGTTTGACTTGACTCTAGGCAAAGGTTTGACTTGACTCTTAAACAAGGGTTTGGCTTGACTCTAGACAAAGGTTTGACTTGACTCTTAAGCAAGAGTTTAACTTTACTCTAGGTAAAGGTTTGATTTGACTCTAGGCAAAGGTTTGACTTGACTCTAGGCAAAGGTTTGACTTGACTCTAGGCAAGGATTTGACTTGACTCTAGGCAAAGGTTTGACTTGACTCTAGGCAAAGGTTTGACTTTACTCTATGCAAAGGTTTGACTTGACTCTTTATCAAGGGTTTGACTTAACTCTAGGCTAAAACTTGACTTGACTCTTAATCAAGGGTTTAACTTTACTCTAGGCAAAGTTTTGACTTGACTCTAGGCAAAGGTTTAACTTGACTTTAGGCAAGGATTTGACTTGACTCTAGGCAAAGGTTTGACTTGACTCTTAAGCAAGGGTTTGACTTGACTCTTAAGCAAGGGTTTGACTTGACTCTTAATCAATGGTTTGACTTGACTCTTTATCAAGGGTTTGACTTAACTCTAGGCTAAAACTTGACTTGACTCTTAATCAAGGGTTTAACTTGACTCTAGGCAAATTTTTGACTTGACTCTAGGCAAAGGTTTAACTTGACTCCTAAACAAGGGTTTGACTTGACTAGGCAAGGGTTTGACTTGACTAGGCAAGGGTTTGACTTGATTAGGCAAGGGTTTGACTTGACTCTTAAGAAAGGGTTTGACTTGACTAGGCAAGGGTTTGACTTGACTCTAGGCAAGGGTTTGACTTGACTCTAGGCAAGGGTTTAACTTGACTCTAGGTAAAGGTTTGACTTGACTCTAGGCAAGGGTTTGACTTGACTCTTGGCAAGGGTTTAACTTGACTCTAGGTAAAGGTTTGACTTGACTCTAGGCATGGGTTTGACTTGACTCTAGGCAAGGGTTTAACTTGACTCTAGGCAAGGGTTTAACTTGACTCTAGGTAAAGGTTTGACTTGACTCTAGGCATGGGTTTGACTTGACTCTAGGCAAGGGTTTAACTTGACTCTAGGTAAAGGTTTGACTTGACTCTAGGCATGGGTTTGATTTGACTCTTAAACAAGGGTTTGACTTGAATCTAGGCAAAGGTTTTACTTGACTCTAGGCAAAGGTTTGACTTGACTCTTAAGCAAGGTTTTGACTTGACTCTAGATAAAGGTTTGACTTGACTTAACTCTAGGCAAAGGTTTAACTTGACTGTTATGCGAGGGTTTGACTTGACTCTTAAGCAAGAGTTTAACTTTACTCTAGGTAAAGGTTTGATTTGACTCTAGGCAAGGGTTTGACTTGACTCTTAAGCGAGGGTTTGACTTGACTGTAGGTAAAGGTTTTACTTGACTCTAGGCAAGGGTTTGACTTGACTCTAGGTTGACTCGAGGCAAGGGTTTGACTTGACTCTTAAGCAAGGGTTTGACTTGACTCTTAAGCATGGGTTTGACTTGACTCTTAAGAAAGGGTTTGACTTGACTCTTAAGAAAGGGTTTGACTTGACTAGGCAAGGGTTTAACTTGACTCTAGGTAAAGGTTTGACTTGACTCTTAATCAGGGGTTTGACTTGACTCTTAAGCAAGGGTTTGACTTGACTCTTAAGCATGGGTTTGACTTGACTCTAGGCAAGGGTTTGACTTGACTCTTAAGCATGGGTTTGACTTGACTCTAGGCAAGGGTTTGACTTGACTCTAGGCAAGAGTTTGACTTGACTATTGAGCAAGGGTTTGACTTGACTCTAGGCAAGGGTTTGACTTGACTCTAGGCAAGAGTTTGACTTGACTCTAAGCAAGGTTTTGACTTGACTCTTGAGCAAGGGTTTGACTTGACTCTAGGCAAGGGTTTAACTTGACTCTTAAGCAAGGGTTTGACTTGACTCTTAAGCATGGGTTTGACTTGACTCTTAAGAAAGGGTTTGACTTGACTCTTAAGCATGGGTTTAACTTGACTCAAGGCAAGAGTTTGACTTGACTCTAGGCAAGAGTTTGACTTGACTCTAAGCAAGGGTTTGACTTGACTCTTGAGCAAGGGTTTGACTTGACTCTAGGCAAGGGTTTAACTTGACTCTAGGTAAAGGTCTGACTTGACTCTAGGTAAAGGTTTGACTTGACTCTAGGCAAGGGTTTGACTTGACTCTTAAGCAAGGGTTTGACTTGACTCTTAAGCATGGGTTTGACTTGACTCTAGGCAAGAGTTTGACTTGACTCTAAGCAAGGGTTTGACTTGACTCTTGAGCAAGGGTTTGACTTGACTCTAGGCAAGGGTTTAACTTGACTCTAGGTAAAGGTCTGACTTGACTCTAGGTAAAGGTTTGACTTGACTCTAGGCAAGGGTTTAACTTGACTCTTAAGCAAGGGTTTCGGTTTGACTTGACTCTTAAGAAAGGGTTTGACTTGACTCTTAAGCAAGTGTTTGACTTGACTCTTAAGCAAGGGTTTGACTTAACTCTTAAGCATGGGTTTGACTTGACTCTAGGCAAGGGTTTAACTTGACTCCTAAGGAAGGGTTTGACTTGACTCTAGGCAAGAGTTTGACTTGACTCTTGAGCAAGGGTTTGACTTGACTCTAGGCAAGGGTTTAACTTGACTCTTAAGCAAGGGTTTGACTTGACTCTTAAGCAAGGGTTTGAATTGACTCTTAAGCATGGGTTTGACTTGACTCTTTAGCAAGGGTTTGATTTGACTCGTAAGCATGGGTTTGACTTGACTCTTAAGAAAGGGTTTGACTTGACTTTTAAGAAAGGGTTTGACTTGACTCTTAAGAAAGGGTTTGGCTTGACTCTAGGCAAGGGTTTGACTTGACTCTATGCAAGGGTTTAACTTGACTCTTAAGGAAGGGTTTGACTTGACTCTTAAGAAAGGGTTTGACTTGACTCTAGGTAAAGGTTTGACTTTACTCTAGGTAAAGGTTTGACTTGACTTTTAAGAAAGGGTTTGACTTGACTCTTAAGAAAGGGTTTGGCTTGACTCTAGGCAAGGGTTTGACTTGACTCTAGGCAAGGGTTTGACTTGACTCTATGCAAGGGTTTAACTTGACTCTTAAGGAAGGGTTTGACTTGACTCTTGAGCAAGGGTTTGACTGGACTCTAGGCAAGAGTTTGACTTGACTCTTGAGCAAGGGTTTGACTTGACTCTAGGCAGGGGTTTAACTTGACTCTAGGTAAAGGTCTGACTTGACTCTAGGTTAAGGTTTGACTTGACTCTAGGCAAGGGTTTAACTTGACTCTTAAGCAAGGGTTTGACTTGACTCTTGAGCAAGGGTTTGACTTGACTCTTAAGAAAGGGTTTGACTTGACTAGGCAAGGGTTTGACTTGACTCTTGAGCAAGGGTTTGATTTGACTCTTAAGAAAGGGTTTGACTTGACTCTTAAGCAAGGGTTTGACTTGACTCTTTATCAAGGGTTTGACTTGACTCTTTATCAAGGGTTTGACTTGACTCTAGGTAAAGGTTTGACTTTACTCTAGGCAAAGGTTTGACTTTAATTTTAATCAAGGGTTTGACTTGACTCTAGGTAAAGGTTTGACTTGAATTTTAATCAAGGGTTTGACTTGACTTTTAATCAAGGGTTTGACTTGATTCTAGGCAAAGACTTAACTTAGCTCTATGCAAAGATTTGATTTGACTCGAGTTAAGGGTTTGACTTGACTCTTAATCAAAGGTTTGACTTGACTTTTAATCAAAGGTTTGACTTGACTCTTAATCAAAGGTTTGACTTGACTCTTAATTAAGGGTTTGACTTGACTCTTAATCAAAGGCTTAACTTGACTATAGGCAAGGTTTGATTTGACTCAAGGCAAGGGTTGATTTGAATCAAGGCAAGGGTTTGGGTTGACTCAAGGCAAGGGTTTGGCTTGACTTAAGTCAAGGGTTCGACTTGACTCGAGTTAAGGGTTTGGCTTGACTCGAGTTAAGGGTTTGGCTTGACTCGAGTTAAGGGTTTGGCTTGACTCGAGTTAAGGGTACGAGTTGACTCGAGGTAAGGGTTTGACTTGACTCGAGGTAAGGGTTTGACTTGACTCGAGTTAAGGGTTTGACTTGACTCTTAATCAAAGGTTTGACTTGACTCTTAATTAAGGGTTTCACTTGAATCTAGCAAAGGTTTGACTTGACTCAAGTCAAGGGTTTGGCTTGACTCGAGTAAAGGGTTCGACTTGACTCGAGTAAAGGGTTCGACTTGACTCGAGTTAAGGGTTCGACTTGACTCGAGTTAAGGGTTCGACTTGACTTGAGTTAAGGGTTCGACTTGACTCGAGTTAAGGGTACAACTTGACTCGAGTTAAGGGTTTGACTTGACTATTAATCAAAGGTTTGACTTGACTCCTAATTAAGGGTTTGAATTGAATCTAGCAAAGGTTTGACTTGACTCTTAATCAAAGGTTTAACTTGACTCTAGGCAAGGGTTTGATTTGACTCAAGGCAAGGGTTTAGCTTGACTCGAGTTAAGGGTTTGGCTTGACTCGAGTTGAGGGTTCGGCTTGACTCGAGTTGAGGGTTTGGCTTGACTCGAGTTAAGGGTTTGGCTTGACTCTTGACAAAGGTTTGACTTGACTCTAGGCAAGGGTTCGACTCGACTCTTAATCAAGGGTTTCACTTGACTCGAGGCAAAGGTTTGACTTGATTATCAAGCAAAGGTTTAACTTGACTCTAGGCAAAGGTTTGACTTGACTCAAGTCAAGGGTTTGGCTTGACTCGAGTAAAGGGTTCGACTTGACTCGAGTTAAGGGTTCGACTTGACTTGAGTTAAGGGTTCGACTTGACTCCAGTTAAGGGTACAACTTGACTCGAGTTAAGGGTTTAACTTGACTATTAATCAAAGGTTTGACTTGACTCTAGGCAAGGGTTTGAATTGACTCAAGGCAAGGGTTTAGCTTGACTCGAGTTAAGGGTTTGGCTTAACTCGAGTTAAGGGTTAGACTTGACTCGAGTTGAGGGGTCGACTTGACTCGAGTTGAGGGTTCAGCTTGACTCGAGTTGAGGGTTCGGCTTGACTCGAGTTGAGGGTTTGACTTGACTCGAGTTAAGGGTTTGGCTTGACTCTTGACAAAGGTTTGACTAGACTCTAGGCAAGGGTTCGACTCGACTCTTAATCAAGGGTTTCACTTGACTCTAGGCAAAGGTTTGACTTGATTATTAAGCAAAAGTTTAACTTGACTCTAGGCAAAGGTTTGACTTGATTATTAAGCTAAGGTTTAACTTGACTCTAGGCAAAGGTTTGACTTGATTCTTAGGCAAAGGTTTGACTTGATTCTTAGGCGAGGGTTTGACTTGACTCTTAATCAAGAATTTGACTTGACTCTAGGCAAAGGTTTGACATGACTCTTAATCAAGGGTATTACTTGACTCTAGGCAAAGGTTTGACTTGACTCTAGGCAAAGGTCTGACTTAACTTTTAATCAAGGGTTTGACTTGACTCTAGGCAAAGGTTTGACTTGACTCTTAATCAAGGGTTTGACTTGACTCTAGGCAAAGGTTTTACTTGACTCGAGTTAAGGGCTTGACTTGACTCTAGGCAAAGGTTTGACTTGACTCTAGGCAAAGGTTTGACTTTACTCTAGGCAAAGTTTTGACTTGGTTCTAGGCAAAGGTTTTACTTGACTCTAGGCAAAGGTTTGACTTGATTCTAGGCAAAGGTTTTACTTGAATCTAGGCAAAGGTTTGTCTTGACTCAAGTTAAGGGCTTGGCTTGACTCTTAGGCAAAGGTTTGACTTGACTCTAGGCAAAGGTTTGACTTGATTCTAGGCAAAGGTTTGACTTGACTCTAGGCAAAGGTTTGACTTGATTCTAGGCAAACGTTTGACTTGATTCTTAATCAAGGGTTTGACTTGACTCTAGGCAAAGGTTTTACTTGACTCAAGTTAAGGGCTTGGTTTGACTCTTAGGCAAAGGTTTGACTTGACTCTTAATCAAGGGTTTGACTTGACTCTAGGCAAAGGTTTTACTTGACTCAAGTTAAGGGCTTGGCTTGACTCTTAGGCAAAGGTTTGACTTGACTCTTAATCAAGGGTTTGACTTGACTCTAGGCAAAGGTTTGTCTTGACTCAAGTTAAGGGCTTGGCTTGACTCTTAGGCAAAGGTTTGACTTGACTCTAGGCAAAGGTTTGACTTGACTCTAGGCAAAGGTTTGTCTTGACTCAAGTTAAGGGCTTGGCTTGACTCTAGGCAAAGGTTTGACTTGATTCTAGGCAAAGGTTTTACTTGAATCTAGGCAAAGGTTTGACTTGACTCTAGGCAAAGGTTTGTCTTGATTCTAGGCAAAGGTTTTACTTTAATCTAGGCAAAGGTTTGACTTGACTCTAGGCAAAGGTTTTACTTTAATCTAGGCAAAGGTTTGACTTGACTCTTTGGCAAAGGTTTGACTTGACTCTTTGGCAAAGGTTTTACTTGATTCTAGGCAAAGGTTTGACTTGACGCTAGGCAAAGGTTTGACTTGATTCTAGGCAAAGGTTTGTCTTGACTCAAGTTAAGGGCTTGGCTTGACTCTAGGCAAAGGTTTGACTTGACTCTAGGCAAAGGTTTGACTTGACTCTAGGCAAAGGTTTTACTCGACTCTAGGCAAAGGTTTGACTTGATTCTAGGCAAAGGTTTGACTTGACTCTTTGGCAAAGGTTTGACTTGACTCTAGGCAAAGGTTTTACTTGACTCAAGTTAAGGGCTTGGGTTGACTCTAGGCAAATGTTTGACTTGACTCGAGTTAAAGGCTTGGCTTGACTCTAGGCAAAGGTTTGACTTGACTCTAGGCAAAGGGTTGACTTAACTCTAGGCAAAGGTTTTACTTGACTCGAGTTAAGGGCTTGGCTCGACTCTAGGCAAAGGTTTGACTTGACTCTAAGCAAAGGTTTGACTTGACTCTAGGTAAAGGTTTGGCTTGAATCGAGTTAAGGGCTTGGCTTGACTCTAGGCAAAGGTTTGACTAGACTCTAGGCAAAGGTTATACTTGACTCGAGTTAAGGACTTGTCTTGACTCTAGGCAAAGGTTTGACTTGACACTTAATCAAGGGTTTGACTTGACTCTAAACAAGGGTTTGACTTGACTCTTAAGGGTTTGACTTGACTCTAAACAAGGGTTTGACTTGACTCTTAAGGGTTTGACTTGACTCTTAAGGGTTTGACTTGACTCTTAAGGGTTTGAATTGACTCTAGGCAAGGGTTTGACTTGACTCGAGCCAAGGGTTTGACTTAACTCGAGGCAAAGGTTTGACTTGACTCTAGGCAAGGGTTTGACTTGACTCTAGGAGAGGGTTCGACTCGATACTCTAGTTCGGAGTTTGAGAATGCTATGATTTGGGAGATTGTTATGGGTGTGACTTCATATTTAGTCAACAGATTTATCTTCGATTTTAGTTCTCATATTTTTGTACTAATGGATTAATTTCAGGCTTTCAGATAATTATCGTGTGAATTGTGTTGTTGTTAATGGTGTTATTGGGTTACTAATAAATTTGGATAGAATTTCTATCTAAATTACTTAAAGATTGGTTAGCCAGTGAGAGCGAATTGGTTTTGGTTATTCAATTCAGATTTAAGAGAATTAACTACAATTCCAGTTTCAGAATTACGACATATTCTTCTTGTGAGCAGGTTTTTTTTTTAAGACTGGAAAATCAGTAAACTACATCATGTTTGTATATGCCATTCATTGTATTTAGTCAATATTAAGATCAATAGGGAAAGTTGAGGTAGCATTTGTTTTTATGTAGGCTAACAGAGGACTAGAATTCCAATACTTTCTATATTACATCCCACCTGGTTAAGCTGTGGGAGGATTTGTGTGTTGTGTGTTTAATCAATGAGTTAGAATACTCTTTTAGTCAATAGATAAATTTGAAAATTGTTATTCTATTAACAAAAGATTAGCTCGTTGTGCATGTTGCATAAGATTTTTCATAATTCTGATCATCCTTTACATTCAGATCTTCCCGGACAGTTCCATCCTGTTCATAATGCTAGGCATGCAGTTAGTTCTTAATAGCCAGGCCTTCTCCATTATGAGGCTCAATACTACACAGTATTCTAGAAGTTTTATTCCAACTGTGACCAAGTTGTGGAATGAATTTTCTAATCGGGTAGTTAAATCAGTAGAACTTCAAAAGTTCAAACTTGAAGCAAATGTTTTTATGTAGAGCAGGCTGGCAATTCTTTTTATAGTTTATATATAAGTGTGCTACTTTTATAAGCACACATTGAGTATGTGTTGTTTAAGATGTTAAGGCTGGATAACGAAGTACATCTTATTAGCTTTAAAAGTATTTATTCTCTATAAACAACAGAGTTAAACATCTCCATCATAGGAGTGTAGCTGGTTTGGTCGGATGACCAATTCTGGTGAAGTATAGATATGAACTGATTAAATTATCGATATCACAGATATCGTATGCTTAGTTGATGTAGCATTTTAAACACAATCTGATGCATTGGTGTTGACGTTTAAGAAAAATGTTACATTGCCGAGGCTGCATTGTGCATCCTGTTTATGATTTTACATGACTACAGCAAATCTCACGGCTAGCATCTTCATCCAAAATGACATATTACGTCATGTGTTTTAAACATGTAATAACAAATATTTCATTTATTACATATATATGAAATATCTGTTTTTGTGTTACTGTTTTTTAAATATTTTGATTGTTAATTTATTCCTCATGTTGTTTATTTCCTTATTTCCTTTCCTCACTGGGCTAGTTTTCCTTGTTGGAACCCTTGGGCTTTCATCATTTCTTATACCATGTTTATATTTCCACGTGGTTAGAATGTGCATGAAAATTTAGAAATAGATTTACTCTTAATTTTATTGTTTCGAGGAGGGAGGTAGGCGGAGTTAGCTGAGCTAGGGAATTTGTAATTCGCCAGCTGTAATACAATGAATTGTTAGATACAGTATATACTCGGGGTATATACTGAAAATAACAATTTGTTAGATTCATACAAAGGAGCACTAAATACTGGGAGCTTGCAGTTGTGAGAGTCATGCTAACTCTTGCTAAAGATTTGGTTTTGTCAATATATTATAATATTCATAACTGTCTAATTTTTTTAATGTAAGATCAGGTTAGTAATTCGATTCAATAATGATAGGTTATCCAAGAAACAAAAGGTAAAATAGAGCAGCCAATGGTGGATAAAGGCAGGATTAATCAATCATTGGATAAGGTTGGATAATTTTCCTCCATTGATTTAAGGTAACATTGAGTGATCATTAGTAAAAAATAAATTGTAGTTCTGTGTTGAGTAATGTTAAACACGTGACTTCAGGAAGGCTAGGTTGTCGTCATAGTGCTGGATAAGAAAGTCCACGGATGAAGTATTGTATACCCAGTGAATTAAAAAAAAAAAAGAAAAAAAAAACTACCGTTTGATAATATCGTTAATGAATAAATCGAAACTATGATAGCGAGTTAGATAAGGTTTTTCCATAGGTCAGGAGACGGTGAATCTGGGTAGACTAAGCTGGTTTATTGATTGGGTAGTGCCATAGCCTCTGTACCATGGTCTTCCACTGTCTTGGGTTAGAATTCTCTTGCTTGAGGGTACACTCAGGCACACTATTCTATCTCGTTTCTCTTCCTTTTGTGTTGTTAAAGTTTTCATAGTTTATACATACATATACATACATATACCAAAGGCACTTCCCCCAATTTTGGGGGGTAGCCGACAACAACAAGAAACAAAACAAAAAGGGGACCTCTACTCTCTACGTTCCTCCAGCCTAACCAGGGACTCAGCCGAGTTCAGCTGGTACTGCTAGGGTGCCACAGCCCAACCTCCCTACGTTTCATAGTTTATATAGGAAATATTTATTTAAATGTCATTGTTCTTAAAATATACTATTTTTCCTTATTTCCTTTCCTTACTGGGCTATTTTCCCTATTGGGGCCCTTGAGCTTATAGCATCCTGCTTTTCCAACTAGGGTTGTAGCTTAGTAAGTAAGTAAGTAAGTAAGTAAGTAATAATGATAATAATAATAATAATACTAATAATAATAATAATAATAATAATAATGGAAAATCCACTATGATACTGTAGAATATATAATGAAGATTTGACACGACATTTCAATTATGAGAATGATACATTTGCTTGTTAAATTGGGGAAGTTTCAGGGGAAATTTTCTTTGATTTTAGGAGAGTGAAAACAATAATTAGTCATTTACAAAGAACTTTACTCGTGTGTGCTAAGCAATACTGTTGAATAGTTATGGTGTCAATAAATACAATTTTTGGTGAGAATTTATATAGACCATTTTATTATAAATATTTCATGAGAGTTTGTTTGACTAAGTATTGTCCTAGGTAGTGTGTTTTATACATTGAATTATGGTTTAAGTATCTCGAAGAAAATTGCAATAATCAAGAGGTAATATTTTTCCCACTATACAAGTTAAACTTTAGGCTGTAACTTGCTATAATAAGTCATAGACATGTCTAGTTTGTCATTTAAGTTTGTATATTTAATATAACGCATTATTCCTTATAGTTTATAATGCATAATTTTTTTTGATACTCGAAGTATAGTCCTCATATTGAAGCGCACAGTAAAATATTTGAATACGATTATAAATTCTGTAAAATTGACGTCTATTATTCCGTTTTTCAGACTTGAATCATCAAAAGAGACATTCCTAATGACATCAAGATGAATGTCACCAGGAATCCGGGATTTACGACAGAGGAAAATTACAGAAAGTTTCCGAGGATGAAAAAAAAAAAAAACTATCTTTATTTAATTTTGATATCTGAAGGAGTACCGAATAGTCTCAAATGAAGCAGCCAGTCTTATCATGAAACTGAAAATATCTTGAAATGCTTAATTGAGCCATATTTTGAGGGATTGTGTGTTAAGATGGTCACTACAGTCTATTCTTCTTAGAGAGGCAGATTTGCACTGACTCGCAGGAGTGCCCTTTTAGCTCGGAAAAGTTTCCTGATCGCCGATTGGTTGGCCAAGATAATAATAACCAATTAGAGAGCAGGAAACTTTTCCGAGCTAAAAGGGCGCCGCTGCGAATTAGTGCAAATGCTCCTCATTAAAAAAATAGAGTATAGTAAATTTAAAGTAAACAACTAGGCCTAATACAATTTTTAACAGCAATGATATTACCAGATTATTTCAAATTTATCAGTCTTTATTTCTGGAAGCCATGAATTTAATTATTAAATCTATCAACTTTTAATTAGTCTAATAGCAATTATTTTATTTACATTCAAATAGCTGTTAAATCAAATGTCATTTTTCACTGACCTCTTAACATACTTCTAGATCGTATCATTTTTATAATTGTGTAACTACTGTAAACAAGTTATTTATGTGTGTGACTGAAGGGAAATTAACATTAATAATTTTTTTAGCAATTGATTTAAATTAATTTTACAATCTGTATATCAAAGTACTTTAATTGCATGTGAATATAACCTACAACAAACTATTTTAACTATATCATTTTATCTCTATATAATTTCTTCTGTCTTTTTCACTCAAAGTTGAATATAGGCCTATGTTCTCTTAAAAGGTATAGATAGGTTTGCTTCAGATGAATATTGTACAAATTAGCCACATCGTGCCAGTGCTCCCCCCCCCCCCGCCTCTCGTTTTTCACAGGGTTAGGATAGTTTATCTTATTATAACAGTCCACACGTTATTAGTATTATAGATTTATTATAAAAGTAAAAAAAATCTAATGGATACGTTTCAAAATAACCATCATATTTCCTTCCTTCCTTGCAATAATGACGAGATTCTGCTTAACTGATAATTTCAGATAAAGTCCCAGTTTTAGAATTAGTTTTCATATATTTCACTTAAAGGAGAAGCCATTTTATCTCGTATTTCGTGACTGTCATCTAATTTAGCAAATATCACCGAATTGTCTTTTGCACAATGTCGAATCTAGGTCTATGCTCTCTTAAATTATATAAAACGATTTGATTAAGATGGAAAAAAAGTCTGGTTTTCTAATATTGCCAATACAATGTCAAATGTAGGTCTATGTTCTAAAACATATAAGCTGATTTGCTTAAGATGAGGGAAAAAAAAAGTCTGGTCTTCTAATTAGTCAATTATTACCAGTGCTGTTCATTAGTTTTTTTTTCTCTAGGGTTTTGGGGGGGGGGGCACAAATATCTTATGGTCCACCACTCAACACCTGTATAAGTACAGTATTAGTATTATAGAGATTCTAACCTGGTATTAATTTTAGTCTTCTGGAAGTGTTTTAAACTTTATGGATGCTGTTTAAGCAAAGATCTACCTGTAATTCTAGTCTTCTGGAAAAGTTTGTAAATTTGACTCCCTAAAAAGAAAATGACCATAATAGTCGGGACCGCCCATACTGAGTTGGTTTGCTGAGAGCAGTCAGACAAAAGTGTCCCACCATCACTAATAATCGTTAAATATTACACACATTGAGCCAATTTCAATAATGTCAAGTCCCTTGATTGAGCCAATTTCAATAATGTCAAGTCCCTTGACTGAGCCAATTTCAATAATGTCAAGTCCCATGACTGAGCCAATTTCAATAATGTCAAGTCCCTTGATTGAGCCAATTTCAATAATGTCAAGTCCCTTGATTGAGCCAATTTCAATAATGTCAAGTCCCTTGATTGAGCCAATTTCAATAATGTCAAGTCCCTTGACTGAGCCAATTTCAATAATGTCAAGTCCCATGACTGAGCCAATTTCAATAATGTCAAGTCCCTTGATTGAGCCAATTTCAATAATGTCAAGTCCCATGACTGAGCCAATTTCAATAATGTCAAGTCCCTTGATTATTGAGCCAATTTCAATACTGTAAAGTCTCTTGATTATTGAGCCAATTTCAATAATGTCAAGTCCCTTGATTGAGCCAATTTCAATAATGTCAAGTCCCTTGATTGAGCCAATTTCAATAATGTCAAGTCCCTTGACTGAGCCAATTTCAATAATGTCAAGTCCCATGACTGAGCCAATTTCAATAATGTCAAGTCCCTTGATTGAGCCAATTTCAATAATGTCAAGTCCCATGACTGAGCCAATTTCAATAATGTCAAGTCCCTTGATTATTGAGCCAATTTCAATACTGTAAAGTCTCTTGATTATTGAGCCAATTTCAATAATGTCAAGTCCCATGACTGAGCCAATTTCAATAATGTCAAGTCCCATGACTGAGCCAATTTCAATAATGTCAAGTCCCTTGATTATTGAGCCAATTTCAATACTGTAAAGTCCCTTAATTATTGAGCCAATTTCAATAATGTAAAGCCCCTTGATTATTGAGCCAATTTCAATAATGTAAAGCCCCTTGAGTGAGCCAATTTCAATAATGTAAAGTCCCTTGATTAAGCCAATTTCAGTACTGTAATGTCCCTTGATTATTGAGCCAATTTCAATAATGTAAAGTCCCTTGACTGAGCCATTTCAATAATGTAAAGTCTCTTAATTAAATATCACTCATTGATCTATCAAAATGTTATCAATATCATCCAATATTTTGTTTGCATTTTAATGGTCTGATGTAACGTACTGAAAAATGCAAATTGATGATTTTGGCTTAAATTTTTCTAAGTTGCCTTAGTTTTTCCTTCTCTTACAATGACAATATGCTGAGCTTAAAATCTTATATAAATCCCCAATACTAGAATTTGCCTTTTCATATTCAACTAAACAAAGGGAGAGTCAAGTGTGATTATAAAGGTCTCTCTCTCTCTCTCTCTCTCTCTCTCTCTCTCTCTCTCTCTCTCTCTCTCTCTCTCTCTCTCTCTCTCTCTCTATAATTTCCAGATTTTTGCTCAGACAGCCTCTATAACGTTTAAAACGCTCCCAGAAGACTAAAATTACTGTCATCTCTCTCTCTCTCTCTCTCTCTCTCTCTCTCTCTCTCTCTCTCTCTCTCTCTCTCTCTCTCTCTCAGTTAATACTCTCCCAGAAGACACAAATTACTGCCAGATCTTTTCTCAGACAGCCACTATAACTTTTAAAACGCTCCCAGAAGGCTAAAATTACTGCCAGCTCTCTCTCTCTCTCTCTCTCTCTCTCTCTCTCTCTCTCTCTCTCTCTCTCTCTCTCTCTCTCTCTCTCTCTCTCTCTCTCGGAATCAAGGTTATATCCACTAAAATAGGTATAATTGCTTTGAAAACTTTTTTTTTTTTCCCAAGGTGTTTGTAAGTTTGATCTTAAAGATCCATATCAAATATGTATCAGCAATTTCAGTTTAATAATTTTCCCAAAATATCAATATTTTAATTGATTTGGTCACACAACATTCCAGTTGTTTGTTTGCAGTAGTAGATTCTATTTTTTTTTCCATCTATAAACGGGCATCTTTGTTTCCAAGCATTAGAATGACAAAATTGCTATTGAAAGGATAAAATTTATTGTGTACTGGTTTTAAACTTCGTATATTTTTTATTCAAAAGATGCAGTTAACCTCTTCGTATTCTAGTATAGCCTATATTATTATTATTATTATTATTATTATTATTATTATTATTATTATTATTATTATTATTATTATTACTACTACTACTACTACTACTACTACTACTACTACTACTACTACTAGCAAAGCTACAACCCTAGTTGAAAAAGCAGGATGCTATAAACCCAGGGGCCCCAACAGGGAAAGTATAGTTGATAGCAGCTGTAGCTTGGAGCATTTTACTTACTAGATTTATATGTACATATGTAAAGGTTTTATGAAAGGAATAGTAATTAAATTTGAGTTCCTGGGAAGCTTTAGTTCGTCTTTCATGATAGTCTTGGGAGAAGGAAACCATCAGGGAAGTAATTTTAAACCAACGTTTATGGCAAATTTCTCAAAGTGGATGTAGTAAGAATGGTTTTAATGTAAAACTTAAATATCATTCCTAGAAATAGGAAAGTGAGAAAAAGGACATATTTTTAGCAGGAAATATCCTTTGACGCATGTGGTACAAGTCCTATATCATTGGGAAAAGGATTGTATTAATTAAAATAAATCGAGTCCAGGGAATATGAAAAAAAAGTGGGACAGAGGTAGATGGAGAACGTTGGCCAGAAACATCGACCCCACAGAAAGGTGGGAAAAGATGCAGATAAAGAAAAAGGAGGCTTGAAAGAGTATTTATACCTAATGGAAGGGTTAAGATTAAAAACCTGTAAAGAAAATATTCATATTTCTGGTTCTTGATACGTAGGGTAAACTTTAAAGGGATTCAGGAAGGGAGAAATTGTACCCAAGGCCCAGTTTCATAGGGAAAAAATAATTGGGTCGTAGTGCCAAAGCCTCTGTACCATGGTCTTCCACTGTCTTGGGTTAGAGTTCTCTTGCTTGAGAGTGCACTAGGGCACACTATTCTATCTAATTTCTCCTTCTCTTGTTTTGTTAAAGTTTTTATAGTTTGTATAGGAAATATTTATTTTAATGTTACTGTTCTTAGTATATTTTATTTTTCCTTGTCTCATTTCCTTTGTTTCCCTTCCTCACTGGCCTATTTTCCTTGTTTGGGGCCCCTGGACTTATAGCATCCTGTTTTTCCAACTAGGGCTGTGGCTTAGTATTTAATAATAATAATAATAATAATAATATGGGGTTCTTAAAGAAATTTGGTGAATTCCTTCTAAATTTATTCCAACGTAGCATTCTGTAGTATTTCAAAGCTTAGTGCTTGTAGAATAGCATTTACAGAGAGTAGAAGGCAGTGTTGGGGTTAATATTACCAGTTGTGATAGAAATGAAGATCGCATTTTTTAAACCTATCAAAATCGGTTTTATAGGTAAAATTGCATTGAAAATCTAATAGAAATAACTTCATATAAGTAGGATGTTAATTAGGAAGGATAATAAGGGAGTTTTTGTTCTCGGGTAGCAAAGCAAATATGAAATGTTTAAAACCAGTTTTATATATATATATATATATATATATATATATATATATATATATATATATATATATATATATATACGTATGTTTTGTAGATACAAATATCAATAATTATAACTATGGAGACGTAAGATGCTCGTATAAATTTTAACTGTATTGTATTTAGAATAACTTAGATTTTTTTTTGTGAATGATACGTGCTACTTAATATCAATTGCATAAGAAACTTTTTATAGACGAAAATACTTTGATACAAAAGCAAGGGTCCTGAATGATAATCTATGTGATTTTTTTTATACTATTGCTGATTGCATAAATACATGTATTGATTACGTAAAGGTGGATGACTCAACATTTTGACGTTAGTAGTTGATAATATGGCATTACTGAATACTACACGTATTCTAGGTTCATTATAGTCAGAGCTGGAAAAGGTTTATGCATAATATAGAGTAAAAGATATGTGAATAGCTAATCAGAATAGACTACTTCATTCATAACGGAAATGAGAAGTCTCAAGTAATCATTCCTGGGGATTAGCAAGGGGTGGACAGTTAATTCTTGATATCACCCATAATTAATGGTAAACCAAGAGGTGGACAGTTAATTCTTAATATCCCCTATAATTAATGGTAAACCAAGGGGTTGGCAGTTATTTCTTAATATCCCCATAATTAAGGGTAAACTAAGAGGTGGACAATTATTTCTTAATATCCCCCATATTTAAGGGTAAACTAAGGGGTGGACAGTTATTTCTTATCCCACATAATGGTAAACTAAGGGGTGGACAGTTAATTCTTAATATCCCCCATAATGGTAAACTAAGGGGTGGACCGTTATTTCTTAATATCCCCCATAATGGTAATCTAAGGGGTGGACAGTTAATTCTTAATATCTCCCATAATGGTAAATCAAGGGATGGACAGTTATTTCTTAATATCCTCCATAATTAATGGTAAACCAAGGGGCGGACAGTTAATTCTTAATATCCCCATAATGGTAAACTAAGGGGTGGACAGTTAATTCTTAATATCCCCCACAATGGTAAACTAAGGGTGGACGGTTAATTCTTAATATCCCCCACAATAGTAAACTAAGGGTGGACGGTTAATTCTTAATATCCCCCACAATGGTAAACTAAGGGTGGACGGTTAATTCTTAATATCCCCCACAATGGTAAACTAAGGGTGGACGGTTAATTCTTAATATCCCCCACAATGGTAAACTAAGGGTGGACGGTTAATTCTTAATATCCCCATAATGGTAAACCAAGGGTGGACAGTTAATTCTTAATATCCCCATTGTGGTAAACTATGGGGTGGACGGTTAATTCTTAATATCCCCCATAATGGTAAACTAAGGGTGGACGGTTAATTCTTAATATCCCCCACAATGGTAAACTATGGGGTGGACGGTTAATTCTTAATATCCCCCACAATGGTAAACTAAGGGTGGACGGTTAATTCTTAATATCCCCCACAATGGTAAACTAAGGGTGGACGGTTAATTCTTAATATCCCCCACAATGGTAAACTAAGGGTGGACGGTTAATTCTTAATATCCCCCACAATGGTAAACTAAGGGTGGACAGTTAATTCTTAATATCCCCCACAATGGTAAACTAAGGGTGGACGGTTAATTCTTATCCCCCGTAATTAATGGCAAACCAAGGGGTGGTTAGTTATCACTTAATATCCAACATAATGGTAAACCAAGGGGTGGGCAATTATTTCTTAATATCCCCCATAATTAATGATAAACCAAAGGGTGTAGGCTACAGTTACTTCTTAATATCTCCAATAATGGTAAACCAAGGGGTAAAGGCTACAGTTATTTCCTAATATCCCCCTTTAATTAATGGTAAACCAAGGGGTATAGGCTACAGTTATTCCCTAATCCCCTTTAATTAATGGTAAACCAAGGGGTATAGGCTACAGTTATTTCCTAATACCCCCCTTTAATTAATGGTAAACCAAGGGGTGGTCGGTTAATTCTTAATATCCCATCATAATTAGTGGTAAAGCCAGAGAGTTTTCTTGTCAAAATTGGAATAAATATCGAACACCAATCTTCTTATTTAAATTTCAAAAATGAGAAAATGATAGTCTTGACCATTAATTGTGGGGGATAGAACATTTCTGCCCACCTCTTGCTAAATCTTAAGGATTGCTTAACTTACGACGTCTCATTTCCGTTATGGATGAATTAGTTAATCGTAATTAGTTATTCACATATCTTGTACTCAATATCATGTATAAACCTTTTCCAGCTCTTACTATAATGAACCTAGAATAGGAAAGTACTCAGTGGTGGCATATTACTAACCCACTGACGTCAAAATGTTGTGTCATCCACCTTTACTTATTCAATGCATGTATGTATACTATTTGCAGTAGAATATTACATTTTCTGTCATTATCATTCGGGAACTTCACTATTGTATCTTCGAGTATTTTGGTCTGTCAATTATTCTTATGCAATTAACATTGAGGATAATTGTTTACAACACCACGTTCTCCATTTACTCCAAAATATTGCAATCCTGCAGTTCTCATTTTCTTGCTCAGTAATTAGGTGGTTATTTAAATTCTGGGTAAGCAATAATTAGCAAGATATGTTGAGGAAGGGGGAAGGGGTTATAAAAAGAAAATAGCTCGATTTCCTCATCAAACGACTTTAAACTGACAGGTCAACATAGTCAACCAAACAGAATTCGTGATAACAGCGTCCATAAACAGAAGTCCGTGATGCCAGCGTACATTTGATATACTGTATATTCAAAATATACTTAATTAAAATGGATTAATTACTCAAAAGTGTCCATAAACTATGCTATTTACTAATAGTGACCCTTTTGAGTAATCACTCGATTTTTTATTAAGTATATTTTGAATATACAGTTTATCAAATGTACGCTGGCATCATGAACTTGTGTTTATGAACGATGGCATCACGAATTCTGTTTGGATGACTATGTTGGCATGTCAGTTCCAAGTCGTTTGGTGAGGAAACCGAGCTATTTTTTCTTTATAAGCCCTTCCCCCTTACTCAACATATCTTGCTAATTGTTGCTTACACAGAATTTAAATAACCACCTTAATTACTGTGCAAGATGATGAGAACTGCAGGATTGCATTATTTTGGAGTAAATGGAGAACGTGGTGTTGTATACAATTACCTCATTGAGTTGTGCCTATTGTTTACAAACAAATATTTAATACTGTAATACTCATTTTAATCATTAATGAAGGATGTAATAGACCTCTTAAGTAAATATTTATTAGTATATCGTGAAGATATTAAACTTCACTAAACTGTCGATATATTTTGACAGAAACATTGTAACAAGAATTGAGAAATAATAAGCATAAAGAAGTTTTGACATTTTATTTAGTTAGTTTCCCATGGTATATAAAAAGAAACTTGAAAGAAAATGGAATGAAATTAGCAGAAGAACGAAGACTAAAGAAAAATGAAAAAGTAACGACTCTCTTATAATCCCTATGTTAAGCCTCATATGACAGAGTGTTCTCCTTAAACGCCCCCCTACCCCTTCAAACACCAGTAAATTCCTTGTTCCCCACGTAAAAAGGGCCAAAAGACTCATGAAATAGTCCTTTCTCCAAGCTAGCCACTTGTTCTTTTGCACTACTATTGATCCCCCATAAACAGAGTTTGTTCATCCCCCCACTGGGTATGAGAGCAGCAGTAGTGTTTTATGAATATAAAGTACAAAGTCAAGATGGCCGAACTGTCTCGGTATTTCATTTTGGGTCAAAGTCGTCTTCTTAATCCAGCTGTCTGTCAAAAGGGTTTTATTCTGACTAAAGTCATGATAATAATGGCCTTATATTTATCAAAAGCCTCTTATTCAATCTTGGTACAGAAGTATACCTAAGTATGTACTTGCATCTTCCAATTAACTCAATATGGCTGAAGAAAAACTTGGAAGTTTGTTAAAGACTTTTATTGTAGAAGATTAAATACCAAACAAGACAGGTTTTAGTACAACAAGTTTAGTTAAATAATGAATACAAACACTATGAAATCAATGACATGTTTATGTTTTCCATTTATGAAACCCCATTTTCTGAAAGCTTTAAACGCCATAGATTCAAAGAAAACGTATTGTTTGTCACCCATTAAGCTCACAGTTTGACCAAGAAAGACTTCTAGGTGAGTCACCCTTGATCAACCATAGTCTAGTTAATGATAACAAACCGTTTTCTTTGATATCGATCAATGTCCGTTTGCTTTTCTACAGAAAACCTAAAGGTGCGTTTAAAGCTCAGGGTAATATTTAGGTTACATATTTCATGACTGTGTAAGTAAGTAGTGCTTTATCTAATGGATATATAAAATTATTAATAAAAAAAAAGGAAAAAGAAAGCCCACCAAGGCCATCCCCTGTCCCACCTAGTAACGAGAAACTTAGTTATTTTCTGAGGAGGCAATGTTACTAGGCCCTTGAATGCTTTCCTTTTCCTTTTTTTATTTTATTGATAATTTTACAAACAATTATATAAGGATTGTATTTCAAAGACTTAAGGAATAGTTTGGAGATCTCCTGAAGTTAAATGGTAAAACATTTATGTTATTTTCTCACATTACTATACGACAGATTCTGTTGGAAAGTTAAATTATACTTAAACTAGAAAAAAAAAAATCTAAAAAGTTAAATTATACTTAAACAAGAAAAAAATCTAAAATGTAAAACCAACACAAAATCTAAAATAAGTAACAGTCATTTTCAAGCCTTTTGTACAATTTCAGAACAATCCATTACTACAGACACCTAAAGCTTTCTCAAAAGCAGACAAGATTCACAAATGCCAAAGTGCCTCCCTGGCTCGTCCCATTTAATGCACATAATTGAGTCAGGTAAAAGAGAAGAGCCGTGCAAGACTACTGCCCTGACCATCCTTGCTACTCCTCCCAGCAGACAGTCAGATCGGACCGAAGTACGCATTCATCTTACACGTGGACACCTGAATCGCTTTAGCTGTGTAATAATGTTCTCAAATGCTAACCCTAGGAAAAGTGAGTTTAACCTGAAACACTACTTTAAGGCTAAACTAAAACAATAATAGATTTAATATAACGATGATAAATCACCTTTTGAAAATGCTGATAGACAGTGCTATGAAAAATTATTCTAATTGAATATTTACCTACAGTTTGAGGTTGATTAAGTTTTAATACAAAGTTGATATAAATCCTAAAGAGAAACTTAGGCCTATATACAATTAATCCCCCCCCCAAAAAAAAAGCAATACTCCTAGAAATATGATTGCATACCTATCGGATAGTTAATCTCACTACATAGATACTATGCTCAACTTATATTTTTATAATATACTCTCCAGCTTATAATCCCTAATTTTAGTGTACTATTCTCTGCATTCAAGCCCTTAAAATACTCTTATCCTCTTATAACTATTCATAATATTATCCTCCCATTACAATATTTTACTATATCATCCCCTGCTTTAATCTAATACTCTACTATCACGAGAATATATCCTCAGCTCATAATCAAAGGAGGTGAATCTTTATTACGAATTTTACGCTGGTCCTTTGTAACTAAATATATAACTATAAGATGCGGTCAAAAGTTGTTATCAAGCTTTTAAAGTTACCGAAGTGAGCTCAGATATGAGACACACACAAGACAAGCTGAGATCAATTTCGCGGAGTTTAATATTCGCTACTGAAAATCGGCCCAGAATGAACACATTAAACCTTTCACTGCCATTGGTGACTTAGCCAAAACTAGAAAAGTTAAAATCTTTTAAAATCACCTAAACCATAACAAGTTGATAGTCCTTGTAAAAGGTCTTGGTGATTGCTTTCCAATAGATATAAACAATATAAGGTTTGTGCGATCTTGAAAGACTTGGCTATATCAGAAGTTTCGTTGAGCCCTGTCCACACGATCGAGCATGCTTGACAGGCAAACAGTGATACCAGACCACAACAGTTAGTAAGAATGAGGGTTAATAACGTCAGAAGCGGGAAAACCACAGACAGGGATCTCGCATCATAGTGTTACCATATCCCTGCTTTTAGTTTTCCTCCTTCTGAAGTCATCAACCCTCATTTTCACTAACTATTGTGGCCTGGTATCAATGTTTGCTCGTCGGGCATGCTCGATCGTGTGGAAAGGGCTTTGAATTCACCACTGGCACTGAAAGGGTTAAACAGATCCTATTTTGATATTGTTCGTAACACAAACGTCTCTGGGCTCATAAATACCTTTCAAAGTAAGAGAGTTTAAATTATTACCAACGAAGGCAAATGTATCTTTAGATTATTAAATACTTAATTACCTATGATACCCAATATTTCAACAAGATAATGACATAATAAGTTTGAATTTATTATGATTTTAATTTAGAAAAAAATAGAAAGGTTTTTGTAAAAGATATCCACAGGACCATTTCTAAAAATATATATATAATAATAAAGAGCTAAGCATGAAAATTAAAATTTTTCTGAACAAAACGACAACTTGTAATCCTCTATTATTTACTTTTTGCTGACTTTATGAAGACAACTATATTTTACTTATAGTTTAAAAACCATGCAATATCACGAAGCTCTAAAATCGAGAAATAATTGCTTTTTAAAGATGTTTTATAGAAATATCAATGAAAACAGAATTTTTGAGTAAAAAGGGTAATCTTAGAAAGTTAATATTATATTTTTAGGTATATTCTAAGCTTAATTATTAAGATTATAACGCAAGCTATTTAAAAACTTTTAAATTGCAACCTTTTTATATGCGCTGCTTACTGAAGCTGAGTATTCTACACTTGTGGAAAAAAATACTTATTTTTTGAAGAACTTCGAATTTGAAGCTTGCCAATGGGCTGACTGACTGGGTGTTGTATTTACAAAATGGATAGAGGATATTTTTCACCTTTTTATATAGTAAAATAAAATTTCTTCAGAAGTTACGTTACAAAAATTACAATGAAAACCTGTAAATCCTATTTTATACCCATATCTAAATAAAAAAAGCTGTAACTACAATCCTTTGTCTGAATTCTTTAAGCATACACTACCATAAACTGACTAGCCTTGTCCACCCTGGGATATGATCTATTGAAGGGAATTAGGCAAAAGAACGACCAAACTTCTCCATAAGAATCTCACACCAATCACTCTTCAATACTAGCACAACAATCCCTTATTCCTTGCAGTGGAATTCTTACCAATTTCATAGCACTAAGTTCTTACGCCTAATATTTCCAAATTCTCATCATGATTAAATCAAACTCTGATATCAGAGATAAAAATATACGGGGTTTTTAACAATTTTTGCTATACTGATGTGTGATGAATAACAATCTTGGAGAGTAAAGGAGAATTTAGTAAGAACCAATGGAGCTCTTTACTAATAATAGAAAAAAAAATATATCATCTGACGGGTTATCTTGTTATTAGCATTTTTAAGAGGGAAACTGGATTGAATTTAGTAATATAGCCCAATACCTCGTGCCTGCGAAGCCATTCAACGCCAGAGACTGATCGTGGGAAACGGGGTAGGTGCATTTTGAAGTAAAATTTCAAGAAATTGGAGAGCAAGATGGAAGAGTGAACGCAGGAAAGGAGGAGGTAAAGTTTATGATTGGAAAGGAGGAGGTAAAGTTTAAGGTTGGAAAGGAGGAGGTAAAGTTGAAGGCAGGAAAGGAGAGGTAAAGTTTAAGGTTGGAAAGAGGAGGTAAAGTTGAAGGCAGGAAAGGAAGAGATAAAGTTGAAGGCAGGAAAGGAAGAGGTAAAGTTTAAGGTTGGAAAGGAGGAGGTAAAGTTGAAGGTCGGAAAGGAGGATGTAAGTTGAAGGCAGGAAAGAAGGAGGTAAAGTTGAAGGTTGGAAAAGGGTGAGGTAAAGTTGAAGGCAGGAAAGGAAGAGGTAAAGTTGAAGGTTGAAAAGGAGGAGGTAAAGTTGAAGGTTGAAAAGGAGGAGGTAAAGTTGAAGGCAGGAAAGGAGGAGTTAAAGTTGAAGGCAGGAAATGAGGAGGTAAAGTTGAAGGCAGGAAATGAGGAGGTAAAGTTGAAGGTCGGAGAGGGAGGAGGTAAAGTTGAAGGCAGGAAAGGAGAAAGTAAAGCTGAAGGCAGGAAAAGTGAAAGTAAAGTTGAATGGTTAGAAATGAGGAGGTAAAGTTGAAGGCAGTAAGGAGGAGGTAAAGTTGAAGGCAGGAAAGGAGGAGGTAAAGTTGAAGGCAAGAAAGGAGGGAGGTCAAGTGAAGGCAGGAAAGGAGGATGTAAAGTTGAAGGCAGGAAAGGAAGAGGTAAAGTTGAAGGCAGGAAAGGAAGAGGTAAAATTGAAGGCAGAAAAGGAGGATGTTAAGTTGAAGGCAGGAAGGAGGAGGTAAAGTGAAGGCAGGAAAGGAAGAGGTAAAGTTTGAAGGCAGGAAAGGAAGAGGTAAAGTTGAAGGCAGGAAAGGAAGAGGTAAAGTTGAAGGCAGGAAAAGGAGAGGTAAAGTTGAAGGCAGGAAAGCAGGATGTAAAGTTGAAGGCAGGAGGTAAAGTTGAAGGCAGGAGAGGAATATGTAAAGTTGAAGGCAGGAAAGGAAGAGGTAAAGTTAAAGGCAGGAAAGGAAGAGGTAAAATTGAAGGCAGGAAAGGAGGTAAAGTTGAAGGCAGGAAAGGAGGATGTAAAGTTGAAGGCAGGAAAGGAGGATGTAGAGTTGAAGGCAGGAAAGGAGGAGGTAAAGTTGAAGGCAGGAAAGGAGGAGGTAAAGTTGAAGGCAGGAAAGGAGGAGGTAAAGTTGAAGGCAGGAAAGGAATATGTAAAGTTGAAGGCAGGAAAGGAATATGTAAAGTTGAAGGCAGGAAAAAGAGGAGGTAAAGTTAAGGTTGGAAAGGATGTAAAGTTGAAGGCAGGAAAGAAGAGTAAAGTTGAAGGCAGGAAAGGAGGTAAAGTTGAAGGCAGGAAAAGGAGGAGGTAAAGTTGAAGCAGGTAAAGGAGGAGGTAAAGTTGTAGGCAGGAAAGGAGGAGGTAAAGTTGAAGGCAGGAAAGGAAGAGGTAAAGTTGAAGGCCAGAAAGGAGGAGGTAAAGTTGAAGGCAGGAAAAGGAGGAGGTAAGTTGAAGGCTGGAAAAGAGGAGGTAAAGTTGAAGGTTAGAAAGAAGGATGTAAAGTGGAAGGCAGGAAAGGAGAGGTAAAGTTGAAGGCAGGAAAGGAGGTAAAGTTGAAGGCAGAAAAGGAGGAGGTAAAGTTGAAGGCAGGTAAAGGAAGAGGTAAAGTTGAAGGCAGGAAAGGAGGAGGTAAAGTTGAAGGCAGGAAAAGAGGAGGTAAAGTTGAAGGCAGGAAAGAGGAGGTAAAGTTGAAGGTTATAAAGCTGGGTACTTTGTTTTTGGCAAGATTAAAACTTTAAAATTCAAGTGACATCAAAAGACACAACTTTTAATAATGCACTGGACCACTTTAAAACTGTAAGTTCTTTTAATGTGGACAATTTGTAAATTTCTCATTTCATTAATTCCTTTAGAGATCCATAAAAATTTTCCTTCTTTCTTTTTCAAAAAAATATTCCTTACAAATAACAAGTAAGGTTTGCTATTACTTTGATAACTATCCGTGTTCGGGTGTGAAGTATTTTAATCATTATAATATTAATCAAAGTTTTCGCTAGTTTCAAATAGGATAGATTGATACTAGTTGGCTGATAGAATAAAAGAAAACTGGCTAAAGTCCAAGCAATCTAACAAACGAACATTGGCTAAAATGGCCTGACAAAAATATCAGTTACGAATCAGCCCAAGATGCAATGTATAATGTAATAATTTAAAAATCTCTATACTGTACATTGGCAAGATACCGAGCCATAGAGGTAGTTAAGGTATTATGAAATATCTATATTTACGGTGTTAAATGCACTTTCAAGTATGATATTCTAGTTATTGTGAACTTTGCAGGTTAAAAATTTTAAGTCTCTTACAATGCTATGAATTCTCAAGGAAGGCTACTGTTTAAAGACAGGACTATTTCTGCACATCAGTATAGCGATAAACAAAAAAAAAAAAGAAAAAAGAAAAAAAAAAGCTACCTAAAAATCAATACATCTTCAAAACACAGGTAAAGAAGACACATAAAAGTAATCTTATGGAAATGAAACTTTCATACCATGACCAATGTAATGAAATGAATAAAATCTTTGCCATAAATACAGGAAACTTCTCAATTAAAACACACAAACCTGATGAGATTCTTTTTCAACTATCTATAAATCTATTCTTCATGCCAAATCAAAGATAACATATTCAAGAACTTATTACACAGTTATTCTAAAAATGATTAAAAGTGTTATTTATCCCTTCTTTATGTCATGGGCACAAACGACCCGAGCCAAGAGACAAAATGGAATTTATGAACCGAGCTGTGCACCTTTTCAGAGAGCCCAGGTATCTCGCCATAATAAATAGTTCTGAATTAAAGACTTCAAAATTACCCCTCTTACCAAATTCCTTGAAATAATTACGTTAAGTATACTTATCATTAATCTCTAACATTTTAATTATACTTTAATTTGAAATGTTTATGAAATTTGGAAATAAAAGTTACCACTGATTACGCAATAACTTCAAAAAGAACATAAACAGGTCTGTAGCACATTGAATCATAATCCTTTTTACATTAGATACTTTCCACTACTTAAATTACACAGTTCATAACAAATTCACATATTTCTGTCATTGATACAAGTTCATAAAACTTTGCTAGAAATGAAAATGACAGTACCAAAACCTGTACGTTTGACATTATAACCTCCTACAATGCAAGTTTCTTAAACATTCTGAAATACTTGATTTGAATAAGATTATTTATAAAAAATTCTAAATTCTGATAAACCAAAACAACTTAAAGAATTTGAGCCTTTTGATAAAGTTAATAATGGTATAACACAGCAATAATTTCGTGACTTTAGCTGTCAGTATAAAACCCTGCACTGACAAGACAGCGGGATCAATAAGCAGACTAAAATCCAAATGTATACAATACAGGCTGTTGGCCTTTGACAAGTACAATATATTCAGATAAACACATGGAGCTACAGCTCTCAAGACACCAGTAAAAGAATGAACAAATTATGTACATGGGGAATAAAATAATAGTCTAAAAAGATCAAGTGGTTATTCTAGCTAAGATCAGGGACTACCTCATGGACCCTTCAGCCCTTTTTAGTGTGAGGAATAGTGGCAAAATACTGATGCTCAAAGAGGAGGGGGGCAGTGGGGAGACTCATCAGCCATATGAGGCGAGAATCTTTGGGTTTTTTTATAACATTTCCAAATTTGGGATAAGGAAGGATCAAGGATGGGGAGTGGGAGATCTGAAATTGGAGGCAAGCATCAGGTTGAAATAAAAGAGAACCTCTTCATATTCCACCCTTAATGGAAAACGTGTACATAATCTCATAATCTCACAATAATTTTAATAATTAGCATTTTACTATTCAAGGTATATTCATGTAGCACCATGTAGATAGAGAGAGAGAGAGAGAGAGAGAGAGAGAGAGAGAGAGCGAGAGAGAGAGAACTGTAGTAAAGTAATACAAAAAGTCAAAGGGACGAAGTGAGAGAGAGAGAGAGAGAGAGAGAGAGAGAGAGAGAGAGAGAGAGAGAACTGTTGCAAAGTAATACAAAAGGTCAAAGGGACGAAATGAGAGAGAGAGAGAGAGAGAGAGAGAGAGAGAGAGAACTGTTGCAAAGTAATACAAAAGGTCAAAGGGACAAAAAAGAGAGAGAGAGAGAGAGAGAGAGAGAGAGAGAGAGAGAGAGAGGACTGTTGCAAAGTAATACAAAAGGTCACAGGGACGAAATGAGAGAGAGAGAGAGAGAGAGAGAGAGAGAGAGGAGAGAGAGAGAACTGTTGCAAAGTAATACAAAAGGTCACAGGGACGAAATGAGAGAGAGAGAGAGAGAGAGAGAGAGAGAGAGAGGGGACTGTTGCAAAGTAATACAAAAGGTCAAAGGGGTGAAATGAGAGAGAGAGAGAGAGAGAGAGAGAGAGAGAGAGAGGGACTGTTGCAAAGTAATACAAAAGGTCAAAGGGACGAAATGAGAGAGAGAGAGAGAGAGAGAGAGAGAGAGAGAGAGGGGACTGTTGCAGAGTAATACAAAAGGTCAAAGGGGTGAAATGAGAGAGAGAGAGAGAGAGAGAGAGAGAGAGAGAGAGGACTGTTGCAAAGTAATACAAAAGCTCAAAGGGACGAAATGATGAGAGAGAGAGAGAGAGAGAGAGAGAGAGAGAGAGAGAGAAAAACTGTTGCAAAGTAATACAAAAGGTCAAAGGGACAAAGAGAGAAAGAGAGAGAGAGAGAGAGAGAGAGAGAGAGAGAACTGTTGCAAAGTACAAAAGGTCAAAGGGACAAAGAGGAGAGAGAGAGAGAGAGAGAGAGAGAGAGAGGACTGTTGCAAAGTAATACAAAAGGTCACAGGGACGAAATGAGAGAGAGAGAGAGAGAGAGAGAGAGAGAGAGAGAACTGTTGCAAAGTAATACAAAAGGTCACAGGGACGAAATGAGAGAGAGAGAGAGAGAGAGAGAGAGAGAGAGAGAGAGAACTGTTGCAAAGTAATACAAAAGGTCAAAGGGACGAAATGAGAGAGAGAGAGAGAGAGAGAGAGAGAGAGAGAGAGAGAGAGAACTGTAGTAAAAGTAATACAAAAAATCAAAGGGACGAAGTGAGAGAGAGAGAGAGAGAGAGAGAGAGAGAGAGAGAACTGTTGCAAAGTAATACAAAAGGTCAAAGGGACGAAATGAGAGAGAGAGAGAGAGAGAGAGAGAGAGAGAGAGAGAACTGTTGCAAAGTAATACAAAAGGTCAAAGGGACAAAAAGAGAGAGAGAGAGAGAGAGAGAGAGGAGAGAGAGAGAGAGAGAGAGAGAGGACTGTTGCAAAGTAATACAAAAGGTCAAAGGGGTGAAATGAGAGAGAGAGAGAGAGAGAGAGAGAGAGAGAGAGAGAGGACTGTTGCAAAGTAATACAAAAGGTCAAAGGGACGAAATGAGAGAGAGAGAGAGAGAGAGAGAGAGAGAGAGAAACTGTTGCAAAGTAATACAAAAGGTCAAAGGGACAAAGAGAGAGAGAGAGAGAGAGAGAGAGAGAGAGAGAGAGAACTGTTGCAAAGTACAAAAGGTCAAAGGGACAAAGAGAGAGAGAGAAGAGAGAGAGAGAGAGAGAGAGAGAGGACTGTTGCAAAGTAATACAAAAGGTCACAGGGACGAAATGAGAGAGAGAGAGAGAGAGAGAGAGAGAGAGAGAGGACTGTTGCA
Source organism: Palaemon carinicauda (assembly GCF_036898095.1). NCBI lineage: Eukaryota > Metazoa > Arthropoda > Malacostraca > Decapoda > Palaemonidae > Palaemon > Palaemon carinicauda. Next base: position 7,299,526 of record NC_090737.1, read on the forward strand.
AAGTAATACAAAAGGTCACAGGGACGAAATGAGAGAGAGAGAGAGAGAGAGAGAGAGAGAGAGAGAGAGAACTGTTGCAAAGTAATACAAAAGGTCAAAGGGACGAAATGAGAGAGAGAGAGAGAGAGAGAGAGAGAGAGAGAGGACTGTTGCAAAGTAATACAAAAGGTCAAAGGGACAAAATGAGAGAGAGAGAGAGAGAGAGAGAGAGAGAGAGAGGGGACTGTTGCAAAGTAATACAAAAGGTCAAAGGGACAAAATGAGAGAGAGAGAGAGAGAGAGAGAGAGAGAGAGAGAGAGCCAACTATTGCATAATCATATAAAAGGTCAAAGGGACGAAATTTGACTAACATTTAAGAATTTTTCACATATTAAAAAAAAAGAAATAAAAGATACCGCACTTTTCTTTATCTTCAACACATAAATCCAAAGTAGTACATTATTCTAGTTTGTTTTCATTCTTAGAAAACATAGAATTATAAAATGGGAAAATGAGAATACATTATCTTTAATAAAAATTAAAACTAAATTGATATCAGGTTGCTGCAGATGTTTCTACGAAGATTTTTTTCTTATATATTATAAACAATTATTGGAACTAACATTGACCACTCAAATGGGCAAGGTCTTCTGTTGTTCTATAGTTAAGTACTGATACTTTTTATCAGATAAAAAGGGTGAGAATAATTATAATAAACTATACTAATTAAGGAGTTTACACGATATCAAGCTTTGAATATTTGAGTATTCTCTTATCTAATACCAAAGGGATGAATCAATCTTTGCTAGTTATGTGATCGTTTGGCAGATGGCATAGGAAGAAAAACTTAGGTGCTACATTTGACAACATACCTTGAATCCCAATGATACAGAAGTTCTCTTTTAAATATCCCGAAAAATGTAAAAGTAAAATTATTAGTAATATGTGTAAATCTTATATGAACCAACTGCAAAAAATTTGCCAATTATATCTTATTTCACAGAGCAACACCAGGTAATTCTGGAGCCTCAAGATTGACAAGAAAACTGGAACCCAAAGAGCAACAAGATAACTGCATAAGAATGAGCATCAAAAAAAACTCTTGTAAACAAGAGAGATTGACAAAAAAATTAAAAAAAATTACGGTATAAAAACAAGAAAAAAAAGAAGATTGACATGAAATAGCTCCTTAGACCAAGACTTGTAGTGGATAACTCCATTCAAAGAGGTTTGTTCTTAATAATTCCATAGGCAATATAGTGCTCCAAATAATTCATAGACCAAGGAATGTTTCAGATAACTTTATCATCCAATGAGTGCCAAGACAACTTCAAAGAAGTGTTATAAATAACACCAAAGAAGAAATGTGTCCAGAATAACTTCCAAGACGAGAAAGTGTCATGAATAACTGAAAAGACTAACGAATATGGCCCGAATAACTCCATAGGCAATGTGGTCACCTGAATAAACCAGTGTGCGCAAAAGAAAAAAAATCTGCTAACGAGGATCAACAAAAAAATTGTAATTCAAATAAATGTTCTAGGTGCCTTAATAAGCCAAGAAACACCTTGAATAACTCAATAGGGAAAGGATTCCCATATTACTAAATAGACAGACGAATATCCCAAATAACCTTAAAAACAAACACGTGGAACCTGGATTTCATCACAATCCATGGCTAAGGAATTCTTCAAATGATCCCTTAGACTAAGGAGTGCAATTTAAGAAATTTTAAGCAAATGGGGACTAAGGAGTGTTATCACAAAATTTTAGCATATCAAGGCTTTGCCCAATAGCCAGTATTTGAAAAAAGAAAATTCAGGAAACAGGGGAACTCTGTAAAGCTTTTTTTTTAATAGAAACTGTCCAAAAATTTCCAGAGTACTATAGAAAGCTTAAATCATACCTAAGGAATGTTATCAGAAATCTTGGCAAATAAAGGCACTGCTCAGTAATTAGTATTTGCCTGGAAAAAAATCATAAACCGAGGGGAACTCTGCAAGAATTTTCTTAGAGAAAGTATAAAAAAAACCTGAATAGAAAAGAAAGCTCAAATCAGAATTAAGGATTGTTATAAAAAATCTTAGTAAATCAAGGCATTACCCAATAACCAGTATTTGCCAAGAGAAAACTCACAAAACAAGGGGAACTCTGCAAGACCTTTTTATTTAATAGAAAGTGCCTCAAAAACACTGAATACTGAAGAAAGCTCAAATCAGAACTAAGGAGTGTTATCAGAAAGTTCATTTGTTTGATGTTGCCTAACACCCCACCCCTATCAGTGCCTTGGTAAATAGATAGAATATATATAATAACATTATCCCACATGTGACCAGAAAAATGGCAAAGATACAAGCAGTGTGGTCAAATCAACTTGGAAATTAAGTGGCACACTACTGAAAATTATATAACCTTTTTTGTAGTCCTGATAAAACAAGGTATATTACCAACATTCTTATACGTCCTATAAATATGGAAATAAAAACTTTTTTTGTAGTGCTGATAAAACAAAGCACCCCCCAAGAGAGATTAGTTCACCAAACGTTCAGCTGGGCTCCACGAGGAACTAGAAGAGTTGGAAGACCCAGGCCTACATGGCTGAGGACTATGAAGTGCGAAGTAGGAGATGATGAATGGAGAAGTATTGAATTAAAAGCTCAAGATAGAGATGACTGGCAAAATCTAACAGGGGCCCTTTGCGTCACTAGGCATAGGAGGAGATGATGATGATGATGATTAATGTCCTACAAATACGAAAAAAATATCATAACTAAATTTTTAAATTGTTGACAATACATTAGTGAGAGTAAGATTTAATATTGAGGCTTCTGGTGAATTTAGTATGACAGAAGATGGCAAATGACTGAGAAGGATATCAAAGTTATTAAAGTGGCGATTCACTGATAGTTCAAGTTGCCAATAAAGTATAACTGGATTTTACTCTTACTGAAATTTTCAAATAAAAAACTGACACCAGCATCTATATAGTTAAGACTTAATCAATAAAATTAAACCTATATGGCACAGACAGCAACAAATTTCAAGATTTACCGAAAAATATTGAGTTTTTCAATTGAATTTTAAGAGCCAACTGTGACAATAATTAAGCAATATCAAGCACTTAGAGCCTCACTGTTTAACAGATCTACAGTAAATTTTTGAAAATGACTAATCCTTCCCCACACCTAAACCCATGGAATGCATTTTTGTTCTTCTTGAAGTCACAGATCCTGAATTCCAGTAGCACAGTAGAACAAAAGTTTTCTTGAGAATAATGGACATTATTACATCTACATCATTGCATGAAACCAACTTTATCCTGAAAAAAAGAATTATGAATTACTTCTCTTATAATTCAAGGCAAATAAAACGCTTTGATAGATAAACTCAAACATGATAAATTATCATATAAAAATTCTTTTTGATGAGATTATAGCCAAAAATATTTTTGTTTTTCATAGCTATTCTTTCATGAAAATTAATATAAACAAGAACACAAGTGTTCAATAGGTTCAGTTTATAGAACTATTTTATCCTGTGATCTAATTAACTAATTTATATTTTATATAAACAGAACAGATTTAATTTCTTAGTTTGCTTAAATTAGAGCTCTTATATGGAAACTAGCTTTCACAAATGCAAATAGGGCTATCAATTAGAGTACGCAAAATTATCTAGAAACTATAAGGAACATCTCAAGTAATCTAGAAATTATAAGGAACGTCTCAAGTAATCTAGAAACTATACGGAACGTCTCAAGTAATCTAGAAATTATAAGGAACGTCTCAAGTAATCTAGAAATTATAAGGAACGTCTCAAGTAATCTAGAAACTATACGGAACGTCTCAAGTAATCTAGAAACTATACGGAACGTCTCAAGTAACCTAGAAACTATACGGAACGTCTCAAGTAACCTAGAAACTATACGGAACGTCTCAAGTAACCTAGAAACTATACGGAATGTCTCAAGTAATCTAGAAACTATAAGGAACGTCTCAAGTAATCTAGAAACTATACGGAACGTCTCAAGTAACCTAGAAACTATACGGAATGTCTCAAGTAACCTAGAAACTATAAGGAACGTCTCAAGTAACCTAGAAACTATACGGAACGTCTCAAGTAACCTAGAAACTATACGGAATGTCTCAAGTAACCTAGAAACTATAAGGAACGTCTCAAGTAATCTAGAAACTATACGGAACGTCTCAAGTAACCTAGAAACTATACGGAACGTCTCAAGTAACCTAGAAACTATACGGAATGTCTCAAGTAACCTAGAAACTATAAGGAATGTCTCAAGTAATCTAGAAACTATAAGGAACGTCTCAAGTAATCTAGAAACTATACGGAATGTCTCAAGTAACCTAGAAACTATAAGGAACGTCTCAAGTAATCTAGAAACTATACGGAACGTCTCAAGTAACCTAGAAACTATACGGAACGTCTCAAGTAACCTAGAAACTATACGGAATGTCTCAAGTAACCTAGAAACTATAAGGAACGTCTCAAGTAATCTAGAAACTATACGGAACGTCTCAAGTAACCTAGAAACTATACGGAACGTCTCAAGTAACCTAGAAACTATACGGAATGTCTCAAGTAACCTAGAAACTATAAGGAATGTCTCAAGTAATCTAAAAACTATACGGAACGTCTCAAGTAACCTAGAAACTATACGGAATGTCTCAAGTAACCTAGAAACTATAAGGAATGTCTCAAGTAATCTAGAAACTATACGGAACGTCTCAAGTAATCTAGAAACTATACGGAACGTCTCAAGTAACCTAGAAACTATACGGAACGTCTCAAGTAACCTAGAAACTATACGGAATGTCTCAAGTAATCTAGAAACTATAAGGAACGTCTCAAGTAATCTAGAAACTATACGGAACGTCTCAAGTAACCTAGAAACTATACGGAACGTCTCAAGTAATCTACTCTCAAGTAATCTAGAAATTATAAGGAACGTCTCAAGTAATCTAGAAATTATAAGGAACGTCTCAAGTAATCTAGAAACTATACGGAATGTCTCAAGTAATCTAGAAACTATACGGAATGTCTCAAGTAACCTAGAAACTATACGGAACGTCTCAAGTAACCTAGAAACTATACGGAACGTCTCAAGTAACCTAGAAACTATACGGAACGTCTCAAGTAACCTAGAAACTATACGGAACGTCTCAAGTAACCTAGAAACTATACGGAATGTCTCAAGTAATCTAGAAACTATAAGGAACGTCTCAAGTAATCTAGAAACTATACGGAACGTCTCAAGTAACCTAGAAACTATACGGAACGTCTCAAGTAACCTAGAAACTATACGGAATGTCTCAAGTAATCTAGAAACTATAAGGAACGTCTCAAGTAATCTAGAAACTATACGGAACGTCTCAAGTAACCTAGAAACTATACGGAACGTCTCAAGTAACCTAGAAACTATACGGAACGTCTCAAGTAACCTAGAAACTATACGGAATGTCTCAAGTAATCTAGAAACTATAAGGAACGTCTCAAGTAATCTAGAAACTATACGGAACGTCTCAAGTAACCTAGAAACTATACGGAACGTCTCAAGTAACCTAGAAACTATACGGAACGTCTCAAGTAACCTAGAAACTATACGGAACGTCTCAAGTAACCTAGAAACTATACGGAATGTCTCAAGTAATCTAGAAACTATAAGGAACGTCTCAAGTAACCTAGAAACTATACGGAACGTCTCAAGTAATCTAGAAACTATACGGAATGTCTCAAGTAATCTAGAAACTATACGGAACGTCTCAAGTAATCTAGAAACTATACGGAACGTCTCAAGTAACCTAGAAACTATACGGAACGTCTCAAGTAACCTAGAAACTATACGGAACGTCTCAAGTAACCTAGAAACTATACGGAACGTCTCAAGTAACCTAGAAACTATACGGAACGTCTCAAGTAACCTAGAAACTATACGGAACGTCTCAAGTAACCTAGAAACTATACGGAATGTCTCAAGTAATCTAGAAACTATAAGGAACGTCTCAAGTAATCTAGAAACTATACGGAACGTCTCAAGTAACCTAGAAACTATACGGAACGTCTCAAGTAATCTACTCTCAAGTAATCTAGAAATTATAAGGAACGTCTCAAATAATCTAGAAATTATAAGGAACGTCTCAAGTAATCTAGAAACTATACGGAATGTCTCAAGTAATCTAGAAACTATAAGGAATGTCTCAAGTAACCTAGAAACTATACGGAACGTCTCAAGTAACCTAGAAACTATACGGAACGTCTCAAGTAACCTAGAAACTATACGGAATGTCTCAAGTAATCTAGAAACTATACGGAATGTCTCAAGTAATCTAGAAACTATACGGAATGTCTCAAGTAACCTAGAAACTATACGGAACGTCTCAAGTAACCTAGAAACTATAAGGAACGTCTCAAGTAATCTAGAAACTATACGGAACGTCTCAAGTAACCTAGAAACTATACGGAACGTCTCAAGTAACCTAGAAACTATAAGGAACGTCTCAAGTAATCTAGAAACTATACGGAACGTCTCAAGTAACCTAGAAACTATACGGAACGTCTCAAGTAATCTACTCTCAAGTAATCTAGAAATTATAAGGAACGTCTCAAGTAATCTAGAAATTATAAGGAACGTCTCAAGTAATCTAGAAACTATACGGAATGTCTCAAGTAATCTAGAAACTATACGGAATGTCTCAAGTAACCTAGAAACTATACGGAACGTCTCAAGTAACCTAGAAACTATACGGAACGTCTCAAGTAACCTAGAAACTATACGGAACGTCTCAAGTAACCTAGAAACTATACGGAACGTCTCAAGTAACCTAGAAACTATACGGAATGTCTCAAGTAAACTAGAAACTATAAGGAACGTCTCAAGTAATCTAGAAACTATACGGAACGTCTCAAGTAACCTAGAAACTATACGGAACGTCTCAAGTAACCTAGAAACTATACGGAACGTCTCAAGTAACCTAGAAACTATACGGAATGTCTCAAGTAATCTAGAAACTATAAGGAACGTCTCAAGTAATCTAGAAACTATACGGAACGTCTCAAGTAATCTACTCTCAAGTAATCTAGAAATTATAAGGAACGTCTCAAGTAATCTAGAAATTATAAGGAACGTCTCAAGTAATCTAGAAACTATACGGAATGTCTCAAGTAATCTAGAAACTATACGGAATGTCTCAAGTAACCTAGAAACTATACGGAACGTCTCAAGTAACCTAGAAACTATACGGAACGTCTCAAGTAACCTAGAAACTATACGGAACGTCTCAAGTAATCTAGAAACTATACGGAATGTCTCAAGTAATCTAGAAATTATACGGAGTGTCTCAAGTAATCTAGAAATTATAAGGAACCTCTCAAGTAATCTAGAAATTATAAGGAACATCTCAAGTAATCTAGAAATTATACATAACATCTCATGTAATCTAGAAATTATACGGAAAGTTTCATGTAATCTAGAAATTATAAGGAACATCTCAAGTAATCTAGAAACTATACGGAATGTCTCAAGTAATCTAGAAATTATACGGAAAGTCTCAAGTAATCTAGAAATTATAAGGAACATCTCAAGTAATCTAGAAATTATAAGGAACGTCTCAAGTAATCTAGAAATTATACGGAATGTCTCAAGTAATCTAGAAATTATACATAACATCTCATGTAATCTAGAAATTATACGGAAAGTTTCAAGTAATCTAGAAATTATAAGGAACATCTCAAGTAATCTAGAAACTATACGGAATTTCTCAAGTAATCTAGAAACTATACGGAACGTCTCAAGTAATCTAGAAACTATACGGAACGTCTCAAGTAATCTAGAAACTATACGGAATGTCTCAAGTAACCTAGAAACTATACGGAACGTCTCAAGTAACCTAGAAACTATACGGAACGTCTCAAGTAATCTAGAAACTATACGGAACGTCTCAAGTAATCTAGAAACTATACGGAATGTCTCAAGTAACCTAGAAACTATACGGAACGTCTCAAGTAACCTAGAAACTATACGGAACGTCTCAAGTAACCTAGAAACTATACGGAACGTCTCAAGTAATCTAGAAACTATACGGAATGTCTCAAGTAATCTAGAAACTATACGGAACGTCTCAAGTAATCTAGAAACTATACGGAATGTCTCAAGTAATCTAGAAACTATACGGAACGTCTCAAGTAATCTAGAAACTATAAGGAACGTCTCAAGTAATCTAGAAACTATACGGAACGTCTCAAGTAATCTAGAAATTATAAGGAACCTCTCAAGTAATCTAGAAATTATAAGGAACCTCTCAAGTAATCTAGAAACTATACGGAATGTCTCAAGTAATCTAGAAATTATACGGAGTGTCTCAAGTAATCTAGAAATTATAAGGAACGTCTCAAGTAATCTAGAAATTATAAGGAACATCTCAAGTAATCTAGAAACTATACGGAATGTCTCAAGTAATCTAGAAACTATACGGAATGTCTCAAGTAACCTAGAAACTATAAGGAACGTCTCAAGTAACCTAGAAACTATACGGAACGTCTCAAGTAACCTAGAAACTATACGGAATGTCTCAAGTAACCTAGAAACTATACGGAACGTCTCAAGTAACCTAGAAACTATACGGAATGTCTCAAGTAATCTAGAAACTATACGGAACGTCTCAAGTAACCTAGAAACTATACGGAATGTCTCAAGTAATCTAGAAACTATAAGGAACGTCTCAAGTAATCTAGAAACTATACGGAACGTCTCAAGTAACCTAGAAACTATACGGAACGTCTCAAGTAATCTACTCTCAAGTAATCTAGAAATTATAAGGAACGTCTCAAGTAATCTAGAAATTATAAGGAACGTCTCAAGTAATCTAGAAACTATACGGAATGTCTCAAGTAATCTAGAAACTATAAGGAATGTCTCAAGTAACCTAGAAACTATACGGAACGTCTCAAGTAACCTAGAAACTATACGGAACGTCTCAAGTAACCTAGAAACTATACGGAACGTCTCAAGTAACCTAGAAACTATACGGAACGTCTCAAGTAATCTAGAAACTATACGGAACGTCTCAAGTAATCTAGAAACTATACGGAATGTCTCAAGTAATCTAGAAATTATAAGGAATGTCTCAAGTAATCTAGAAACTATACGGAATGTCTCAAGTAACCTAGAAACTATACGGAACGTCTCAAGTAACCTAGAAACTATACGGAACGTCTCAAGTAACCTAGAAACTATACGGAACGTCTCAAGTAATCTAGAAACTATACGGAACGTCTCAAGTAACCTAGAAACTATACGGAACGTCTCAAGTAACCTAGAAACTATACGGAACGTCTCAAGTAATCTAGAAACTATACGGAACGTCTCAAGTAATCTAGAAACTATAAGGAACGTCTCAAGTAATCTAGAAACTATACGGAACGTCTCAAGTAATCTAGAAATTATAAGGAACCTCTCAAGTAATCTAGAAATTATAAGGAACCTCTCAAGTAATCTAGAAACTATACGGAATGTCTCAAGTAATCTAGAAATTATACGGAGTGTCTCAAGTAATCTAGAAATTATAAGGAACGTCTCAAGTAATCTAGAAATTATAAGGAATGTCTCAAGTAATCTAGAAACTATACGGAATGTCTCAAGTAACCTAGAAACTATACGGAACGTCTCAAGTAACCTAGAAACTATACGGAACGTCTCAAGTAACCTAGAAACTATACGGAACGTCTCAAGTAATCTAGAAACTATACGGAACGTCTCAAGTAATCTAGAAACTATACGGAACGTCTCAAGTAATCTAGAAACTATACGGAACGTCTCAAGTAATCTAGAAACTATACGGAACGTCTCAAGTAATCTAGAAACTATAAGGAACGTCTCAAGTAATCTAGAAACTATACGGAACGTCTCAAGTAATCTAGAAATTATAAGGAACCTCTCAAGTAATCTAGAAATTATAAGGAACCTCTCAAGTAATCTAGAAACTATACGGAATGTCTCAAGTAATCTAGAAATTATACGGAGTGTCTCAAGTAATCTAGAAATTATAAGGAACGTCTCAAGTAATCTAGAAATTATAAGGAACATCTCAAGTAATCTAGAAACTATACGGAATGTCTCAAGTAATCTAGAAATTATACGGAGTGTCTCAAGTAATCTAGAAATTATAAGGAACGTCTCAAGTAATCTAGAAATTATAAGGAACATCTCAAGTAATCTAGAAACTATACGGAATGTCTCAAGTAATCTAGAAATTATACGGAAAGTCTCAAGTAATCTAGAAATTATAAGGAACATCTCAAGTAATCTAGAAATTATAAGGAACATCTCAAGTAATCTAGAAATTATACATAACATCTCATGTAATCTAGAAATTATACGGAAAGTTTCAAGTAATCTAGAAATTATAAGGAACATCTCAAGTAATCTAAAAATTATAAGGAACGTCTCAAGTAATCTAGAAATTATAAGGAACCTCTCAAGTAATCTAGAAACTATACGGAATGTCTCAAGTAATCTAGAAATTATACGGAGTGTCTCAAGTAATCTAGAAATTATAAGGAACGTCTCAAGTAATCTAGAAATTATAAGGAACATCTCAAGTAATCTAGAAACTATACGGAATGTCTCAAGTAATCTAGAAATTATACGGAAAGTCTCAAGTAATCTAGAAATTATAAGGAACATCTCAAGTAATCTAGAAATTATAAGGAACGTCTCAAGTAATCTAGAAATTATAAGGAACCTCTCAAGTAATCTAGAAATTATAAGGAACCTCTCAAGTAATCTAGAAACTATACGGAATGTCTCAAGTAATCTAGAAATTATACGGAGTGTCTCAAGTAATCTAGAAATTATAAGGAACGTCTCAAGTAATCTAGAAATTATAAGGAACATCTCAAGTAATCTAGAAACTATACGGAATGTCTCAAGTAATCTAGAAATTATACGGAGTGTCTCAAGTAATCTAGAAATTATAAGGAACGTCTCAAGTAATCTAGAAATTATAAGGAACATCTCAAGTAATCTAGAAACTATACGGAATGTCTCAAGTAATCTAGAAATTATACGGAAAGTCTCAAGTAATCTAGAAATTATAAGGAACATCTCAAGTAATCTAGAAATTATAAGGAACATCTCAAGTAATCTAGAAATTATACATAACATCTCATGTAATCTAGAAATTATACGGAAAGTTTCAAGTAATCTAGAAATTATAAGGAACATCTCAAGTAATCTAGAAACTATACGGAATGTCTCAAGTAATCTAGAAATTATACGGAAAGTCTCAAGTAATCTAGAAATTATAAGGAACGTCTCAAGTAATCTAGAAATTATAAGGAACATCTCAAGTAATCTAGAAATTATACGGAATGTCTCAAGTAATCTAGAAATTATAAGGAACGTCTCAAGTAATCTAGAAATTATAAGGAACATCTCAAGTAATCTAGAAACTATACGGAATGTCTCAAGTAATCTAGAAATTATACGGAAAGTCTCAAGTAATCTAAAAATTATAAGGAACGTCTCAAGTAATCTAGAAATTATAAGGAACATCTCAAGTAATCTAGAAGCTATACAGAATGTCTCAAGTAATCTAGAAATTATACGGAAAGTCTCAAGTAATCTAGAAATTATAAGGAACGTCTCAAGTTATCTAGAAATTATACGGAACGTCTCAAGTAATCTAGAAATTATAAGGAACATCTCAAGTAATCTAGAAACTATACAGAATGTCTCAAATAATCTAGAAATTATACGGAACGTCTCAGGTAATCTAGAAATTACAAGGAACGACTCAAGTAATCTAGAAATTATAAGGAACGTCTCAAGTAATTTGAGGTGTAATATCTAAAATACTAAATTCTAGACTGCTCATTACGGAAGTATGTAATTAATTTGTTAATATATATTAATTAAATGCCATATCAGTTATTTTCTTTTTCAAAAATACTAGCATGACCAAGTAAGATTTTCTATTTACAAAAAACTATACAAAAGTTAAATTTCAATATTCAACAGAAAATAAAAACTTCCAAACTTAAAAATTCATAATGACTTGAAAGACCTTCAGGGTAAATCTTATTTATGCACATAAATAGACTATAAATAAATATATGCCTTATTTAAATCGGGTGTTTATTACTTCTATCAAAACCTCTCAAAGAAACTCGTCTACAACCCGTATAGATTTGCCTTATTCATATATATTACTGATAGCTGGATTAATAAAACCTTAAATACAGAACCTTAGTCATATAACCTTTCTACTCATAAGATATTTTCTGTTATCATACACATAACAGTAGGCTACACATAAACATACATACATACATATATAAACACAAGCAAGCACACACAAGTGTATGTATGTGTATATCGTGTCCATTCATTTGAGCGAAGTCAAGTTGAGCGATGTCACGTTCGCCGAAGTCCTTTTTAGCGAACTTACATTTTGTGCATTTTGAGCGATACTCATTAAGCGATGTCAGTTTGAGCGAACTTTGGACAGTTTTCACAAGATGAATTGAGCGAAGTCTATTTGAACGAAGTCAAATTGTGGAATATGATGAATATATATATATATATATATATATATATATATATATATATATATATATATATATATATATATATATATATATATATATATATTTGTAAAAAAAAGAAAAAATATCTTTTGGTTTAAAAAAAAAATAAAACTAAAAGGTAATTTTTTTTTTATTTTGTACAGAAAAACATATAAAAGCTAAAATGTAAAAATACTAGAAATTCGTGAAATATACCTATAATATATAATGTAAATTTATTCAAAATGTAATATTGTAAGCTAGGTGTTTAAGGTAAACAGTAATTTCTACATCTTCCCTAGAATCAATAACGCTCTTAAGTCTTCTTTTTAAATTCTCATATTTCCTCTTCTTACGTAAAGGCTCTCTTCCTTTCTTAATGCCTCTATTAGGAGCCAGACTGTTGGGTGACTACATGAAAGACTTCCTTGGAAAGCAGTATGCCATCCTTCCACGGCATTGTTTGTTCAGGGAAAACCCATTTGAAACCTCTCGAAAACGTTCCACAATGATAACGGAAATCTGGGTCTTCTCCGGTTGTTTGACATTAGGCGGCCGATATAGGTATCTTCAAAATAATCGAAAATTACGTCGAGATCTTCGTCATAACTTTCCAAATTACGCAAGGCTTCAAACCCTTTTATGACATCACCCGTAGGAAGAAATGCCGTGCAGGTCATCATATTGATCAACGTCCTAACATTTTCTTCGTTCACATATTTTTCTCTCAGCCCCACTTTGATTATTTTTCTCCACCCACACTGCCCTAAATGAAAGAAACATCCAGCAAGTTCATCTGATAGACCAGCGATAGCATTTTGAAGTAATCGCCTTGGTGGATCATGTGTTGTTGCAGCAGCTTTTCTATAGATATAACCTTTATATGCTATTTTGTTTTTGCCGCGACTAGAAAGTATAATATCCATGATGGGTTACTTTCAAATGTTTCTAAGAAAAGTCTACATAAATCGAAATTTCAAAGTTAAGAAAACGAAGTGATATGCATATCTTCAATAACCATTCAAGTATTATATTATTAACGACCATTTTAGTTAACAACCATTAGTTACAATCGCGGTAAATTAAGTTAACAACCATTAGTTACAATCGCGGTAAATTGAGTTAACAACCATTAGTTACAATCGCTTAAAATCAACCTTCGTTGAAATTGTCAATCGCTCTTAAAGTTTCGTTCAAAATGACTTCACTCAAAATAACTTCGTTCAAAATGATTTCGCTGTAATAAACTTCGCTCAAAAGGATGGGAACCATGTGTGTGTGTGTGTGTGTGTGTGTGTGTGTATATATATATATATATATATATATATATATATATATATATATATATATATATATATATATATATATATATATATATATATATATATATATATATATATATATACATTATATATATATACATACATACATACATACATACATATATATATATATATATATATATATATATATATATATATATATATATATATATATATATATATATATATATACACATTATATATATATACATACATACATACATACATACATACATACATACATACATATATATATATATATATATATATATATATATATATATATATATATATATATATATATATATATATATATAATGTGTGTGTGTTTTATAGTTTCTCTAAAAGTTTACTCTTTTAGCTAATATTACCAAGTTTCCACTACTCTTAAACATAGTTTGTTTCATCTCTCATTGAGATAATTTCAGAGATACTAGTTAATTCTGTAAGAGATACTCTAAGAGCTAATGAACAAATCTTCAAAACATAAAGCAAGAAAAACTGATTATTCCATTCTAAAAAAAACTCACTGTCGTTATTCTATTCCCCGATGAGGTGTTGATTTGCTTACCTTGAGAGTTATAAGCTTAGTATGGTTTTGTCAGTAAAACCGAAGCCAAGATCATACTTACAAATAAGAACCAGGATTACTATTTGTAGATGAATATGGGAAGATCATTTTCTGACCCATTCTTTTTTATATAAAAAATACCTCTTAAGTCTTTCAGTTAATGAACAGGGAGAACCACAGGAAAATTAAATTTACGATTCACTATAATGCTTGGCTTACATAATTTCATGTAACATATATGGCAGCTACTTATTGAAACCAAATGCTAACAAAGCTTTAGTAGTTATAGTTAATCTAAACATCTTCCTATCAATATGCTGTAAGTTTTAGGAACCATTCTTATGAGGTAGTTTTTTGTAAACTCCTGCCATTGAAACTGTTTTATAAAAAAGGTAGCAACCTAACTCATTTACTACTAAAATTGAATACCAACCACCTTCTAATACTTCGCCATAATCTAAACATCTTTCCCTCAATGCTGTAATTTATAGGGACCAATCTTATGAGGTACTTTTTTGTAAACTCCTCTCATTGAGACTATTTTAGAAAAACTGTAGCAACCTAACTCAAAAAACATTCAATATATCCTTCTTCTCTTATGGAGACAATACATATGTATAAAGATGGTTGACCCTAGATTAGAACTTTTAAATTTTATATACATATACCAAGGCAATTCCCCCAATTTTGGGGGATAGCCGACATTAAACAAATGAAAAAAGGGGACCTTTCCTCTCTACGTTCCTTCCAGCCTGACAAGGGACTCAACCGAGTTCTGCTGGTACTGCTAGGGTGCCACAGCCCGCCCTCCCCCGTTATCCACCACAGATGAAGCTTCATAACGCTGAATCCCCTACTGCTGCTACCTTCATGGTCATGAAAGGCCACCGGAGGAAGCAGCCGAGCCTACTGGAACTGTGTCACAATCGCTCGCCATTCATTCCTATTTCTAGCACGCTCTCTTGCCTCTCTCACATCTATCCTCCTATCACCCAGAGCTTTCTTTACTCCATCCATCCCCCCAAACCTTGGCCTTCCTCTTGTACTTCTCCCATCAACTCTTGCATTCATCACCTTCTTTAGCAGACAGCCATTTTCCATTCTCTCAACATGGCCAAACCACCTCAACACATTCATATCCACTCTAGCTGCTAACTCATTTCTTACACACGTTCTCACCCTCACTACTTCGTTCCTAATCCTATCTACTCGAGATACACCAGCCATACTACTTAGACACTTCATCTCAAACACATTCAATTTCTGTCTCTCCGTCACTTTCATTCCCCATAACTCTGATCTATACATCACAGTTGGTACACCCACTTTCTCATACAGAACTCTCTTGACATTCATACCAAACCCTCTATTCCTTACCACTCCCTTCACTGCCCCAAACACTTTGCATCCTTCATTCACTCTCTGATGTACATCTGCTTCCACTCCATCATTTGCTGCAACAACAGACCCCAAGTACTTAAACTGATCCACCACCTCAAGTAACTCTCCATTCAACACAACATTCAACCTTGCACCACCTTCCCTTCTCATACATCTCATAACCTGACATTAACTCTCAACTTTACTTTAAGAAAATAATTTCACTAAAAGAAACTTCTTGTGATGATTGAGAATTGGTTATACCTTCTAATCAGAAAAAGAAAACGTGCAAATTTCACAGTCGAAAATTATTCTGCAACCATATTTCTAACACTTTGTATGATACCTCCAATGTCATTCTCAATAAGATATCGTTTTATCAATACAACCTTAAGTAGAACTCCATTCTGTCCTTAAGATTTTCTCAGCTTGTATAAAATCCGTGTATGACAGTGGCATGGAACACGGTAATTTTCCCTTACAATTTATGCATTAAACATTAAATACATTAGTAAATTTAAAATTATTATTTCTCTTTAAACCTGTTCAACTTGCTAACATTCGATGTTAGGTAAAATGATAACATTTGCTGTTTATAAGAAATCACTTAAAAATAATTTGTGTTATTTTTCAATGAACCTGAAAGTCTAGGTCTATTGACAGAAATCCTTTTATTGCTGGAAGGAAAATTGTAATGTCAATCATATAAACCTTGCACTATCATAGTAATAGAATAACTAAACTCGCCTCAAACATCAAACAAGTGATCCCAGGTCAAATAAGATTTTGAATAATTTAAGACTTGGGTGTATGTGAAGTGAAATACTAAACTTACAAATAATCAATATTATTCTTTTTTGCTATGAATTCCAAGGCAATATTGCATTTATTAATTATCCAACAAGTATCATACTACAGGTTTAAGATATATAGCATTCTATGGTCCTAAGGACGCGTCTTTAAAATCTATGACCCATGAAAGTAAACTATCTACTCTTACATTAGCAACTGCATCTCTGATAAGACTTTTTCGAGAAATGACAAATTCGAAGATAATTTGTATTTTTCCTAACCATACAAACCTTAGCTATTTACATTGGGTTTACCTTTTAGCGCAGCTGAAATCACGAGCCAATAGTTTTAACGAGGGTTAATTACCCCTGCGCTAGTTAGCAGGGGGTAGGGGAAGGGTAGCTTGCTACACCTCCCCCCCCCACACACACCGGTGACTTGCTTCACTTCACTTAGAGGTAGGACTTGACTTGGGGGTCAGGGATGGCGGGCACATATGTGTAAATAGCTAAGGTTTGTATGGTTAGGAAAAATAAAAATTATCTTCGAATTTGTCATTTGTTCCGTAACCAAAATACAAACCACACTATTTACATTGGGTGACTTACCCCTTAGGAAGGGTGGAAAGTCCCCAGCCTTACTGACTTTGGCTTGCCCGGGGGCTCAATCCCTCAGTGAGCAGCACTAGAGAAAAGGAGCCCCTGTACCTCACAAGTTCCTAGCATTGTTAGGAACGAGTGGCCTACATAAGCAGTGTGTGGAGGAGAGTGTGACTCGTCCTATGAAGTTGACCTTGAGACCTTTAGATAGGAATCCAGGATAGGACGTTCCCAATACCACCTCGTCAGGGTATGGGGGACGCAACAGTATTAAGCTTAATACTAGGAGCACAAAGAAGCATGGGTTACCTGCAGAGGTCGAGGTCAGCTATGTGAGGACCAGGATGCTGCTTCCCTAAGAGAGGGGAGAATGAAGAAAGAAGTAAGGGTCAGACATACTCTTTCATTCACGCAGACTAAGACCGGGTAACAACGCCCTCAACCTACTGCTACTTGTCCAAAAAGGAGCCTGAGGTTAGACCAGCTGTTGTGCAGCCACCACAGGGCCGATAGAAAACGTATAGAGGCTCCTGTGGGTCACGTCTTGCAGGTAGTGGGCTGTGAAGGTCGTCTGACGCTTCCAGACCCCAGCTTGAAGAACCTGCGTCACAGAGAAGTTTCTCTTGAAGGCCAGGGATGTAGCAACACCCCTGACATCGTGTGCCCGAGGGGGACGTGACGGAGGAGGGTCTGGATTCAAGGCATGGTGGATAATCCTTCGAATCCAAGCTGAGATGGTGTTCCTGGTGACCCTCCTCTTAGTCCTGCCTGTGCTCACAAGCAAAGCTCGCACTTGAGGACGGACTGCAGCCGTTCTCTTCAAGTAGTGCCTCAGACACCTCACTGGACATAGTAGCAGCTGGTCTGGGTCGCTTGTTACAGAACGGAGACTCGCGATCCTGAAAGAGTCGAACCAAGGATCCGGCACTCCAGGATTCTGAGTCTTGGCAACAAACTCAGGGACAAACCTGAACGTTACCTCCCCCCATCCCCTTGAATGGGCGATGTAGGAAAGCCATCTTCCAAGACAGGTGGCGATCGGAGGCCTGGCGTAATGGTTCGAAGGGAGGTCTCTTAAGAGACCTGAGGACTCGAACCACGTTCCAAGGAGGGGGTCTCACTTCCGACTGGGGGCAGGTAAGCTCATAGCTACGTATGAGTAAAGAGAGTTCTAGCGATGAAGAAATATCCACGCCCTTCAGCCTGAAGGCCAAGCTTAAGGCTGAGCGATAGCCTTTCACTGCCAAGACCGAAAGGCACATTTCTTCCCGCAGATAAACGAGGAAGTCCGCTATTGCTGGAATAGTGGCATCGAGTGGAGAGATACCCCTCCCACGACACCAACCACAAAAGACTCTCCACTTTGCTTGGTAGACTCCCTCAGAGGACCTTCGCAGGTGCCGAGACATTCTCTCCGCAACCTGTTGCGAAAAGCCTCTCTCCGCAAGGAGACGCTGGATAGTCTCCAGGCGTGAAGCCGAAGCGAGGCCACGGCCTTGTGAGGGACGCCGGAGTGGGGTTGTCTGAGAAGCTCGTGTCATGGAGGAAGTTCCCTCGGGAGCTCCGACAGGAGCTGCAGAAGGTCCGGGAACCATTCCGCGTGATGCCATAGCGGAGCTACCAGAGTCATCGAACAGTTGACCGATAGTCTGGTCCTGTTGAGCACCCTTCTCATCAGACAGAACGGTGTGAAGGCGTACACATCGATGTTGTCCCACCGTTGCTGGAAAGCATCTTGCCAGTGCCTTGGGGGTCCAGGACTGGGGAGCAGTACAGGGGCAGCTTGAAGTTCAACGCTGTCGCGAACAAGTCCATAGTCGGGGAACCCCACAAAGTCAGGACTTTGTTGGCTATCTGAGGATCCAAAGACCACCCGGTTCTCACTATCTGCGAGGCCCTGCTCAGACTGTCGGCGAGCACATTCCTCTTGCCAGGAATGAAGCGAGCTGATAGTGTTATCGAGTGGATTTCGGTCCACCTCAGAATCTCTACTGCAAGATGGGATAGCTGCTGCGAAAAAGTGCCTCCCTGCTTGTTGATATAAGCCACTACCGTGGTGTTGACGCTCATCACTACCACGGAGTGACCCGCCAGGGACCGTTGGAACTGCTGAAGAGCCAAAAAGACTGCCTTCAATTCTAGTAGGTTGATGTGTAGGCACTTTTCTGATTCTGACCAAAGCCCTGAGGCCCTCTGGTTCAGAAAGTGCGCCCCCCACCCTTCTTTTGACGCGTCCGAAAACAGAGTCAATTCCGGGGGGAGGACGAGAAGACTCACTCCCTTCCGCAGGTTCTCGTCGACCAGCCACCACCGCAAGTCCGTCTGTTCCAAAGACCCCATTGGGATCAGAATGTCCGGAGAATCGGATCCTCGATTCCACCGGAACTTCAGCCGCCACTGTAGGGATCTCATCCTGAGGCGGCTGTTTGGAACCAGACGAGCCAGGGAGGATAGGTGACCTAAAAGACGTAACCACGACTGGGCGGGGAGCTCTTCTCGCCTGAGGAAGGGTTCCGCCACCCTCCTCAGCCTTGCTATCCGGTCGTCTGATGGAAAGGCTTTGTGGAGATTGGTGTCTAATAGCATGCCTAGATAAACCAGTCGTTGGGACGGCTGCAGAGAGGACTTCTCGAGGTTTACCACGATCCCCAGATCCTGGCAAAGATCCAGAAGCCTGTCTCGGTGCCGAAGAAGGGTCGACTCCGAGTCTGCTAAGATCAGCCAATCGTCCAGATAACGAAGGAGACGAATGCCGTTCCTGTGCGCCCAAGATGAAATCAGGGTGAACACTCTGGTGAACACCTGAGGAGCTGTGGAGAGACCGAAACACAGCACCTTGAACTGGTAGATCTTGTTGTCTAGGCAGAATCTCAGGTACTTCCTGGAAGACGGATGAATTGGGATCTGGAAGTACGTGTCCTTTAGATCCAGTGTGCACATTAAGTCTTGTGGTCTCACCGCAAGTCTGACCGTGTCTGCTGTCTCCATGCTGAACCGGGTTTGCTTGACAAACCCGTTCAGAGCTGAGAGGTCAATGACCGGTCTCCAGCCTCCAGACGCCTTCTTTACAAGAAAGAGTCGACTGAAGAAGCCTGGGGAGCCGTTGACGACCTCCTGGAGAGCACCCTTCTCGAGCATGGTCTCGACTTCGGCCCGAAGGGCCAGCCCCTTTGCCGACCCCGTGGCATAGGAGCTCAACGACACTGGATTCGCTGTCAGGGGAGGTTGAGATGTTGTGAACGGGACGCGATAGCCTTGTCCGATCACTGAGACCGTCCAAGTATCGGCCCCGTGCTGCTGCCACCTGCGGACGCAACGCTGAAGGCATCCCCCCACAGGTGGACACGCAGGGAGACTGCCACCCCTAGGGCTTGCGGCCGCAGCCGCCACCCCTAGGAGTCTTGCCTCCCCTGGAGGACTTACCGTCCCTCTTGACCTTGGCTGGAAAGGGCTGGGGCTTAGACACCACCTTCTTAACTGCCGGTGCCTGCTTCGGAGCCTTACGAGGCTGCTGCTGCTGTTGCGGCGGAGCTGGAGGGCCCTATGGAGGAGGGAGTCCGTGCTGGATTTCCTCCACCTCTCAGCCGTTCGCTCCATGTCCTGAGGCTCAAACAGGTTCTCCCCCAGAAGGGAAGCATGTCTGAGCCTCTACACATCCACAGCGGGGACCTTCAGATGGAATCTCTCGGTTACAGCATCGCGCCGCTTCAACACCGAGTTGGCCCACAAGGTGGTAACCTGGTGCGCCAAAAACTCGATGGAGCGGGTGCCCGAGAGTAAGAAGGTCTCCAGGGCCTTTCTATTGGTCTCCTTGGACAAGACCTCGGAGCGCAATAGGATGCCCAGAGTTCCTAGCCAAAAGTCCAGCCACGAAGTGGCCTGCATGGCCCACTTCGCGACCTTTTCATGGCTAAGGATCTCTGCCGCCGAGAACGACACCTGCCGGGCAGAGCGCTTCTCAAGGGGAACTCCCTTCGCCAGCTCCTCCACGGAGTGATGGAGAGGAAGAGCGAGGCTGGACTCACCCAAGATCTCAAAATACCTCCTCTGCTGAAGACGAGGAGGAGGGATGAGCTTGTTCCCGGCAGAGGAACGACTGGAGGAGGCAAGAATCGCGAGCTAAGCGTTGGCCCTAGCTCTGGCACTCTTCAGACCCCGAGACCAGGGCAGAGCCGCACTGGACTTAGGGGCCTTCCGAACGTCAAACACTTCATCTAAGATAGTCTCCTTGCCTTCACGGGGGGCGATCACAGGGTCCATAAGCCCGTTAAGTTGCCTTATCAGGCTCAGGACCTGCCAGAAGGCATGTTCGGATTCCTGCTGATCTCCTCCTTGCGGGCTGGCAGCTAAGTCTCCTGTCCCCGGAATCTCTTCCTGGGGTGAAGCGTGTACGTTCCCCCGGGGAACCGCGGGTTCCTGGCGAATCCTCGAAGATGATTTCGGGATGGTCTTGGAGTCCTTGGATTCCCCTCTGGGAGGGATACAGGATCCCAACAAAGAGGTTCGAGGAGCCCCTTCCTCACGAGACGACTCTCCTCCATGAAGCGGAGTCTCCCCCCTTGGTGCCGAGGGGAAAACTACCGCTTCACTGGACTCACCCGAGGACGGAAAAGCCTCGTCCACGGGAGAAGGAGAAAACACTCGAGCAGGAGAAGGGGGCTCCGCGACAGCACTCTTGGGAACCAACTTCGCCCTGGGGGAAGTCACCACGAAGTCCACTCCTCTCTTTCTCTTCAGCGTAGGAGAGGCAGCCGTTGGTTTGTTGCCCTGATCGGCGAGTGCTGGTTTCATTACCCTCACTAACGCTCGCATCAGAGGACCAAACCAAGTCTGTTGCTCCATGGACACAGAGTCCAAAATCCTCGCTGGAGGGAAAGAGATCGGGCGATCCTTTGGAGTGGACACCACAGTACCTGCCTGAAAAGAAGGGGGGGAAGAATGATGCACTAACCTCTCCACAGTGTCTTCCCTGTCCTGCACTACAGTCCTGCGTTTGGATGGAGGCAATCCCGAGCGCTGTCTAGAAACACGCGTTCCTGCTGCTACCACTGGCTGCGAAATTCGCCGCGAACGACAATCGCGCGGGCGCGCAGGCGTGAGGGTGTCCGGGTGAACGAGCGCGTGGCCGAGTCGGCGAACGAATGCGTTGACGCGATGGCGAGGGAACGCGTTGCTGCGTGGGCGAGGAAGGTCGCTGGCAACGTAGATCAGCAGGCGATCGGTGGTGAACTGGAGAACGCTGACGCGCAGGTGAGCGATGGCGCGTTGTCGCATGGTGATGCGTTGGCGAGCGATAGCGCGCAGGACGCGCAGGTGAATGATCGCGCGATGGCGAGCGATAGCGCGCAGGACGCGCAGGTGAATGATCGCGCGATGGCGAGCTAGCAGATGGCGAACCAAGTCCTTCCAGAACCTCTGGTCGACGACGCGTTGGAGAACGCGTGTGCGCAGGTTGTAAATCACGCGGGCGGTTCAGAGATCGCCGATAAACAGGTGATCGTTGACGCGTAGGAGAACGCTGACGAACAGGCGATACTAGGATCGTCTGTGAACGTTGGCGAGCAGGTGATCGCTGGCGAGCAAGGGGGCGACGCGTGAGATCCTGTGAAGGAACAGATGGCGCGGCGCGTTCATGAACAGGAATAGGAAGAGCGTAGGCGCGTGGGGGAACATGTGCTTTTGAAACACGCGCTGGAGAACGCGGACGATGTTGCGTAGACACAAGATGAGGATCGCGAGAGAGCTCAGGAGACTGATGGCGCGCAGGGTGTCCAACAGGGACTGCAGGATGATCAGAGACAACAGGGGAGCGCTGCCAAGCAAGAGGGCGATGATCCTCAAAAGAGCGCTGACGAACGGGAGAGCGCTGACGCTCAGAAGAGCGCTGACGAGCAGGAGATCGCCTGTGCTCTAACACTGCAGAAGGGCGAGTAGGAGAATGCTGGCGCGCTAAGCGCTCTTCAGGAACCACAAGGTGTAGGATGTCCTCAGGAGAGCACTGACGAGGAGGGTGAACATCAGGAGAGCGCCGGCGAACAGGTGAGCGCTGACGAGCAGGAGAGCATTGACGAGCAGGAGAGCGCTGACGAGCAGGAGAGCGCTGACGAGCAGGAGAGCGCTGACGAGCAGGAGAGCGCCTGTGCGCTAACACTGCACGTGAAAGGGAAGAATCCCTTTGCCCCGAAGGGATCGTTGCCCGTCGGGTGACGAGTTCCCCAGAAGGTGAAGTTCTAGCAGGAGTAGGAGAACGGTCTGCAGAGAGGTTCAAAGGAGCAGGAGCTGTAGGCTGAGTACGACGAGGAGAGTCCCCTTCGGAGGAAGAAGATCCAAAAAGGCGCCTCTTAACCCACTTATAAGGGGAAGGGAGGCCCTTGCGACGCAGCGGACAGTGAGCCTTACGGCGAAGGCGGCCACGGGGAAGATCATCAGGACCATCAGTCCTCCGAAGGGGAGTCTCAGTCAAGGCACTTCCCTTAGAGGGAAGCTGAACAGCAGAAGAGCCCGTAGGACTCACTTCCCCCTTCGAAGGATGTAGGGAAGGGGGAGGAGAGCCGTCAGCACCATCATCCTCAATTGCACCTGCAGAGGATTTCTCCGCCCCGTCGGAGGCCTCTGCCACCACGACGTCGACGATAGACGGAGGGTCTACCTCTGCTACCGCCGGCGACTGCTTAACGGCGGCACCCAACGAGACAAGGTCAATCAAGGCGACCCTGAAGGGCAAGCCCTTAAGCCCCAGGGAAGCCCAAATCTGTAAAAGATCATCATTAGACAACGAATTATCAATAACCTCCCCCGGAGGAGGAGGGGGAACCGCCCCGCTATGGGAGGCGACGCCCTCTCCCCCCACCCAAGGTCGGGAAACAGAACTAGGGCCTGCGCTACCACTCGGCCGACTCTCCTTAGGAGCCGGACGAGGGGGAGCTTCGGAGGAGGTTTGGGCGGTGAAAGAAGAGTCCCGAGAACCTTCCTCCTTCAAGGCAACCCCCGAAGGAGAACGGTCTCTCTTGGACTTCTTCTTACGCCGGCGGCCAAACCTCTCCCACTGGGAGGCAGACCACTCCCTACACTCACTACACATGTTTTCCTGGTCACACCGTCGGCCGCGACACTGAGGGCAAAGGGTGTGAGGATCCGTATCCAAGGCCGACATAAAGGTCTCACAAGGGCGGCCGGCAACACCAGGGCACGTACGCATAGCAAAGATAATATAAGGTAGTCAACTTCATACACACACACAAGCTGTAGTAAAGAAAAAGCAGAAAAAAAGATTAAAGGCTGTTAACGAGGACGATGGACAGATACGTCTGTTCATCGCCGAGCCAAAAGTGAAGTGAAGCAAGTCACCGGTGTGTGGGGGGGGAGGGGTAGCAAGCTACCCTTCCCCGCTAACTAGCGCGGGGTAATTAACCCTCGTTAAAACTATTGGCTCGTCATTTCAGCTGCGTTAAAAGGTAAACCCAATGTAAATAGCGTGGTTTGTATTTCGGTTACGGAACAACTTAACTTTAAAAAATTATTTGTCTATCTAGAATGACCCGATAGTACCAAGACATAAAAGTGATAAGGTATAGTAATGACAAAATCTATGACCATCTCACCAAAAACTATTTGAGAACAACCTCACTTTCAAGAGAATTTCTACAATAATGGATTTTTACAGATATTACAGTATATGTTCAAAACTATATTGTAAACTGTACATAAGCTGCCTTCCAAAGATATTAATTACCTACTCTGTAACCTGAGGTACAAATTTATGAAAAAAAAATAATTACAGAAAATTTAAACTTATCTTTAAACTGATATCAGTTGAATCTTGCAGCCTCCTTCCCTGTTAACAGCGTTGATATAAATAAGAATAATTCAATCTTGTGATATCAGCATTCTGTTTGGTTTCACCTCTTTCCCATATTATTAGAGGGATTGGGTTGCCCACTAGAAAGTTTCCTGTTTACTGGCTTTGACCTTTGGAGTTCAACTGTGAAGGTAAATAAACGCATCTGAAAGTGAAATATCTTTACTCCAAATGTTCATCGTAATGCTATAGTTAATTTGATACATAGTGTCATCACTTTTTTAAGATTATCCATTAAAATAACTGACATATTCAATATCTTAATGTTATAACTAATTTGATACATAATCACTTTTTCAGATTATCCTTTAGAATAACTGGTACATTTAACTAAATTCTTTAGAAGCCTATATAAGACACTTTTGAGCTCTAAACTTGATCATGCTGTGTTATTCAACAAAGGCACCAGATGGAAGAACAGTGCTAATAACCAGAGTTCATGTAAAAAAACAAGAATAAGACAATGTTTAGCCTGGATATTTATCCAAAACTATTTTAGCAGCCATGTGTAATATAAGATTAGTGCTTTCATATCAATCTCGTTTTTTGTAAAGATAGTTTTCTGATATTTAGAGAATTGCCATTGCATTGGTAATATTTAATTTGAAGTATTAAGAAGGGAATAAGATTAAACTCGCAATTATTTAGGTAAATAGATAATCAAGAATAATTATTTTTTTTTTAGTAGTCTCGGGTGCAAGAATAAAAGATCGAGGACATTGAAATATTTTCAAATACTTAAGTTATCTGGAAAGATTTCAATGAACTGACTAATAGAATACGCAGATTCAAATTCAGTGAGCTTTATTTATCTGAAGAATGTACTAAGCCAATTATCAATAAATTGGCCATCTTAACAAATATCAGATCTTGCCTAGTTCTTACTATTCATGTGTTGTCAACTAATCCCTCCCTGGCATAGCCCAACATGTGAGTTGGCAGACATTAGATATAAATCTTTAATGTCTACTTAGAATGTGATTTTTTTCTCCATTACCATTTTCCATAAGTAGATGTGAGGATAAGTTGACGAGCAGAGAGAGACTGACAATTTACTGAACTTGCAAAGGTCACTATATTACAGAGTGCGGACGGATAAGTAGCCCGGGAGGGAAACATTTCAAACCCCAAAAGTCCTTGTGTTTACATTCAAAATAAATTAACAAATACCAAGGCGGTAGCCTAAGGAAATATACAGTATAATACATAGAAATAAAGCTCTCAAAGAGCACAACATCGTGATACAAAAATTCACTGTGTGGAACAAATAATAAAGTTACAATTATCAGAAAAAAGGGGGAGGAAACACAGCGAGTAAGACAAAGTCCTTACTTACATAATAAGTACAGTATTAGTATGATTTATTGACAGTGGTCATATGGAACATTGCTATGGTTAGTGGTGGTTACAAGAGTAGGTGTAGAACTGGAGTGGGAAGCGGTGGTTACAAAACTGGGACAAGAAACGATGGTTACGGGACTTCCAGAAAAACAGTGGTTAAGAGACAAGAACAATAAACATTGGTTAACAGACTCGGAAGAGAAACTGTGGTTACGAGACTGGGGTGAGAAACGGTGGTTATGAGAATGTGCTGAGAAACAGTGGTTATGAGAATAGGCTGAGAAACAGTGGTTATGAGAATAGGGTGAGAAGTGGTGGTTAAGAGGCTGGGCCGAGAAGCAGTGATTACAAGACTGGGCCGAGAAGCGGTGGTTACGAGACTGGGCCGAGAAGTGGCATTTACGAGACTGGGCCAATGAGCAGTAGTTATGAGACTGGGCAGAGAAGTGGTGATTACAATACTGTGCTGAGAAACGGTAGTTACGAGACTGGGCCTAGAAACAAGGATTACAAGGCTTGGCTAAGAAACGGGGGTTACAAGACTCGGCCGAGAACCAGTGGTCACGAGACTGGCCAGAGAAGTGGTGGTTACAAGACTGGGCTGGGAATTGGTGGTTACAAAATAGGGCTGTGAATTGGTGGTTACGAGATGGCTGAGAAATGGTGGTTATGAGACTGAGCTGAGAAATGGTGGTTACAAGAATGGACTGAAAAAATTGTTGTTAGGAAACTCCCGTAAGAAGTAGTAGTTATGGTACTACACCGAAAGAGGTGGTTACGAGAATGGGATGAGAAGCGCTAGTTATATGACTGAACTGAGCAGCTCTGGTTATGAGAACAGGCTGAGAATTGGCAGTCACGAGTGGTTACAAGACTGGGCCTAGAATCGGTGGTTACGAGACTGGGCAGAGAATCGGTGGTTACGAGACTGGGCAGAGAATCGGTGGTTACGAGACTGGGCAGAGAATCGGAGGTTACGAGACTGGGCTGAGAATCGGTGGTTACGAGACTGATAAGAGAATCGGTGGTTACGAGACTGGGCAGAGAATCGGTGGTTACGAGACTGGGCAGAGAATCGGTGGTTACGAGACTGGGCAGAGAATCGGTGGTTACGAGACTGGGCAGAGAATCGGTGGTTACGAGACTGGGCAGAGAATCGGTGGTTACGAGACTGGGCAGAGAATCGGTGGTTACGAGACTGGGCAAAGAATCGGTGGTTACGAGACTGGGCAGAGAATCAGTGGTTACGAGACTGGGCAGAGAATCGGAGGTTACGAGACTGGGCTGAGAATCGGTGGTTACGAGACTGATAAGAGAATCGGTGGTTACGAGACTGGGCAGAGAATCGGTGGTTACGAGACTGGGCAGAGAATCGGTGGTTACGAGACTGGGCAAAGAATCGGTGGTTACGAGACTGGGCAGAGAATCGGTGGTTACGAGACTGGGCAGAGAATCGGTGGTTACGAGACTGGGCAAAGAATCGGTGGTTACGAGACTGGGCAAAGAATCGGTGGTTACGAGACTGGGCAAAGAATCGGTGGTTACGAGACTGGGCAAAGAATCGGTGGTTACAAGACTAGGCTGAGAAACAGTGGATAGGCGACTGGCCTGAGAAGCGAAGGTTGAGACAGAGCCGAGAATCAGGGGTTATGAGACTGGGCAGAGAATCAGTGGTTATGAGATTGGGATGAGAATCGGTCGTTATAAGATTGGGCAAAGATGCAATGGTTACAAGACTCGGCCGAAAATCGGTGGTTACAAGAAGCGGCCAAGAAATGGTGGTTTCGAGAATTGGCAGAGATGGTTACAGGACTGGGCAGAGAAATGGTAGTTACGAGACTGGGCAGAGAAATTATGGTTACATGACGGGTTCAAAAATTGATGATTATGAAACTGTGCTGAGAATCAGTGGTTACGAGACTGGGCCAAGAAACAATGGTTATGAAACTGGGCTGAGAAATGATGGTTATGATACTGGGCCGAGAATCGATGGTTACAAGACTGGGTCGAGAATCGGTGGTTACGAGACTGCCGAGAATTGGTGGTTACGAGACTTGGACATGAAGCGGTGGTTATGAGACTGGACCAAGAATCGGTGGTTAAGAGACTGGGCCGAGAAACAGTGGTTATGAGACGGCCAAGAAACAGTGGTTATGCGACTGGCCCGAGGAACACTTTTTACGAGACTGGGTCGAGAAGAAGTGGTTATGAGACTGGACTGAGAAGTGGTGGTTACCGAATGGGGCAGAGTAAAACTGGTTATAAGACTGGGCCAAGAAACACTGGTTACGAGACTAGGCCGAGAAGCGGTGGTTACAAGACTGGGCCGAGAAGCGGTGGTTATGAGACTGGACTGAGAAGTGGTGGTTACCAGACGGGCCGAGATACACTGGTTATGAGACTGGGCCAAGAAGCAGTGGTTACAAGAATGGGCCGAGAAAACGGATTTTGAGCGAAGCGAAAAATCTATTTTTGGGTGAGATAGCCATGGCGTCCTGATGGAAGGTTCCTTTTTGGTAGCTTCCTTGGGTAAATAACTACTAAGATATTCCCAGAGAATTTAACCACAGGTTATCACAGAATTCTAACTTCTGGAGCAAGTATCCTAAAGGTTTCCCTTTTAAGACATCGTATATCAACAGGGGACGCATGTATTAACGCGCCACATAGCTATCTACACCCCGAACAGAGTTAATGCTTCGGTGTGTAAGGGCTGAGAATAGCTGGGAGCCGTTCCATAGCTAATCTCATTCGTGGCTACTACTGATACTCGAGACGTAAACAAACGGGCGCCATTGCTTAAATGACGTCACGTCCGTCTTTATCCTGAAGCCAGTTGCTTGCCCATCACCATGATACAGCAGAGCAGGGTGGGACCTAAAACTGGACGAAGTAGCAGGGAGGGTCCATCAGGACGCCATGGCTATCTCACCCAAAAATAGATTTTTCGCTTCGCTCAAAATCCGTTTTTTGGGCTCAAGCCATGGCGTCCTGATGGAAGAATACCAGAGAATCAATGTATCGTGGTAGATTTTCCCCTAATAGTAAGTGCCAAGGCATTGACAAATTAGCATAGTAATCTTGGTAAAGAACCGTAGGGAAGAAGCATCCTGCCCCCCTTGGCAGTGAAGTTCCCACGGGCCATGCCGACGTCAAAGTGGTATTGAAGGGCTATTCATCCTGATAGAAGAACTTGAAGATTGGAGATGAAGCTGAATGTTTGGTATTTGTATAGGAACATTCTGAAAAGCAGACCAGTGGTGGTTGGGCACTGTATGTTGAGAAGGATGATTCATCTCCAGGGTATGAAGAGTAAGTATTCGTATTGGAACATTACATAATCAGAGTGAATATAAATTAAGAGTTAGTATCTTAATTTCTCCATAACCATAAGGAAAAGGGGATAATAAAACTATGACAGGCATGTATTTCATAGTAAGTAGGAGCTGATTGAGACGCACAGGTAATAAAATAGAAATTTTATTTCACAAATGCAGAAATTAAATAAATTACAGCAATAAGTAAAGTTCATTTACAGTAATTATAATGTACATAGTAATAAAGACTTGCTCTTGAATCTGAAAAGGAATTTCAAGTTTATTTGTAGGCACTCGTTCTCGAGGAACGCAAGTCTTTGATTAAAACACATCATGCTCAGGGCATGCGGCACTTGTGTGACAACTATGACATTTCACCTGGGATAAGAACAGTTATAAAAGCACTAAGTGTTTTCGACATCACTATGTATCGCTCGAGGGTCAACATAGGCACCCGAAGAGTTAGAGTCCCAAGTAACTCACTGTTCTACGCAGAGTTAGGTGCAGGTTTCATAACACTACCTGCGGCTACCACAAAATGTTTGACTTCGTGCACTTGTTTCGCATAATGTTTAAAGAAAACGCGCGAGGACTTCCAGCCTGTGAAGTTTTTAAGGCTTTCAAAGTCCATACTCTGAAAGAAATTCAGAGATGATGCAACTTTCCTAGGATCATGGCCAGCGGGTGTACTGTCAGGATCCGCTCTGCGAATGAAGTAGGTGATTTTCGCTCTTAATTGTCTCAGTGACAGGTCGCTGCCCGATGTTTCTCCTTTGAAGAGTTGGCCTCCACCAAAGTTCGAAGTTCTGCGAAGATAGACCTTGAGGCTCTCTACTGGGCATAGAGAGACATCTTCCTTCAGGGGGCATATTCTCCAGGGGCCCCATCTTTTGGTGGGTAATTCATTTTTGGCGAGAAACGTCGGATCAGGGGAGAGGGTAACGTCTCCTGTATCGGTAAACAGGATGTGTCCGTCTTCTCTTGATAATGCCACTATTTCGCTGACTCGAGCTCCCGAAGCAAGAGCAAAGAGAAATATAACTTTCTGAGTCAGATCCTTGAGAGGGCATGAATCATTATCCAAGTTGGAGGCGAAATGGAGCACCTTGTCTAGTGACCAGGAGATCGGTTTCGGTGGGGGTGCTGGGCGTAGGCGAGCACATGCTTTCGGTAGTTTGTTGAAGATGTCGCTGGACAGATCAATTTGGAAAGCATATAGAATTGGTCTGGTCAAGGCCGATTTGCAGGTTGAAATCGTATTGGCTGCTAATCCCTGTCCATGAAGGTGAATAAAGAAGGACATGCAGAAATCAGTCGTGATTTCTTTAGGATTTTTTGTCTTGACGAAGGAGACCCATTTCCTCCAGGATGATTCGTATTGCCGTCTTGTGGATTCGGTCTTGTATTCCTCTAGGAAGTCCAGACTTTTCTTCGAGATCCCAAACCTCTTCTTTGCGGCTAGGGAGAGAAAATCATGAGATGAAGGTCCTTGATTTTCGATGTTGAAGCGAAGACAGTCGACTTCTGTACTTGTTGGGAGAGAACTGGGCCCGGGAGAGGGATCAGCTTGGGCTGCAGCTCCAGGACCAGGGGGTACCAGTTGCTCCGGGGCCACTTGGGAGCCACTAGGGCCGCTGTCCCTTTGAAGGTTCTCAGTTTGGAGAGGACTTTCAACAGAAGGTTGGTGGGAGGGAACAGGTAGATCTTGGACCATCTGTTCCAGTCCAGTGACATGGCATCCACTGCTTCTGCCTTGGGGTCCTCGTACGGGGCCACATACCGAGGAAGTTGATTGGTGTCGCTCGTTGCAAAGAGATCTATCTGAAGTTCTGGGACTTGGTGAGAGATGAAGGAGAACGATCTTGCGTCTAGAGACCATTCCGACTCTATCGGGTTTGTCCGAGATAGAGCATCCGCTGTCTCGTTGCGGAATCCTTGTAGGTGAACTGCAGACAGGTGCCACTTCTTCTTCTCTGCCAGACGGAAGATTGGGAGAAGCACCTGATTTATCTGGGGCGATCTTGAGCCTTGGCGATTGAGACAACGAACTACCACCGAGTTGTCTAGGGTTAGACGAATGTGGATCGAGGGCGGCGGGGATAATTTCTTCAGAGTTAGAAGGACCGCCATGGCCTCCAAGATGTTTATATGGAACGTCTTGAACAGGGGAGACCAGGTGCCTTGAGCCTGTTTTTGGTGGGAGTGACCTCCCCAACCCTCCAGCGAAGCGTCCGTGTGGATGTTGAGTGATGGAGGAGGGTGTTAGAGAGGAATGGACCTTTTCAGGGCCTTTGCTTCTGACCACGGCTTTAGGAGAAGTCGAAGTCTGTTTGGAAGCCGTCTCTTGAGGTCTCTTCGAGCGATGGATGCAGAACGTCTCCAGACTCCCGCGGCATCCTTTAGCTGTGCACGAAGCACTGGGTTTGTTACTGAGGCGAACTGTAGAGAGCCTAGAACTCGTTCCTGCTGGCGTCTTGAAATTCGTTTGGATTTCAGCAGTCGCTTGACAGACCCTGCTATTTCCTTCCTTTTCTTCTGGGGGATGGAAAGGCGGTGTGACTGAAGGTTCCATTGGATTCCCAACCACTGGAACTTCTGAGCTGGAGAGAGGCGAGATTTCTTCTCGTTGATCTTGAATCCCAGGTGTTCTAGGTACTGGGTGACTTTGTTGCAAGATTTTACACAATCTTCGGGCGATGGAGCCCAGACTAGCAAGTCGTCGAGGTAGGCCATCACCTGGACGTTTCGGAGGCGGAGCTGTTGTACTATGGCGTCCGCCAGCTTTGTGAAGATCCGAGGGGCCACGTTGAGGCCGAAGGGCATGGCCCGGAAGGCGTAGCTTTTCCTTTGGAGTCGAAATCCTAGGTAGGAGGAAGCGTGATGGTTCATTGGAACTTGCCAGTAGGCATCCGCCAGGTCTATGGAGACCGTGTAGGAACCTCGAGGCAGAAGGGTCCTTATCTGTTGAAGAGTCAGCATCTTGAACTTGTCGTTCGCTATGAACTTGTTGAGGGGGGATAAGTCCAGAATGACTCTGAGTTTGTCTGAGTCTTTCTTGGGGACACAAAACAGTCTCCCTTGGAACCTGGTGGACTTTACCTTCCTTATCACCTTCTTGTTCAAGAGATCTAGGACATATTCTTCCAGAAGGGGGGTTGATTGTTGGAAGAATTGCTGGAAGGTTGGGGGTGGTTGAGTCCAACTCCAGCCTAGACCCTTCTTGACGATGCTGTGTGCCCAGGGATCGAAGGTCCAACGATCCTGGAATTGGCGGAGTCTTCCTCCCACCGGAAGCACTTCATTGCTTCTGGTGTCCCGAGGGCTTGCTGCCTCGGCCGCTAGCTCCCTTTCCTCCTCTGCCTCTGGAGGGACGGCGAGATGCGTCTCTGCTTGCACCTCTGTTTGAGCCTCTACCTTTGGGACGAAAGGTAGTTGTCTGTTGCTCGAAAGCAGGGGTGAAGACCGGTGACTGTGACAACACCGGTTGGGTGACCAATTGAAAGGTCTGTTGTGGCTGAGCTGCCACTTGGGAGGTAGCGGGTCCCGGAAAATGACGTCTTTGTTGACGTTGCTGGGGTTTCTGTTTTAGGGATTTCCTCTTAGGTTGAGGTCCGTCGTCCTGAGAGGGTTTCCTTTTTCTTGACATGCCCCACTTGTGGAGAAGGTTCCTATTCTCCGTGGCGGCTTTGTCGGTGATTTCCTTCACAAGGTCAGAAGGAAAGAGGTGTTTACCCCAGATGTTGGAGGAAATCAGCCTCCGGGGTTCGTGTTTCACAGTGGCACCTGCGAACACGAATTCACGACAGGCTCTCCGAGCCTTCATGAAGTGGTACAAGTCCTTCATCACGGTTGTCATGTGGGATTTGGAGAGTACCATGTAGTGGTCTGGTACTCTGGTGTCACAGGCCATAATTTCAAGTTGGACTTGGTGAGACATAGATGCTGCGAGCTTCTCCTTCGTATCTTGTTCCCGACGAAGGAGGTGATCGTTGAGCTTAGGGAGGTCTTCGTTAAACTGACGTCAGGCGACGTCAGGATCTAGCTTTCCCACGACGAAAGTATGCTGGATATCCTTCCAGTGTCGAGCGTCAGGGGGAGTGACTGTGGAGAAGGGTCTGCACTCCTCCAGTACAGGGCAGGCTTTCCCCTCTTCCACAGCTTTAAGGCACGCAGTGAAGGCCTTTTCCAAGAATGGAAGTACAGTACCACATTTTCAGGTGAGACATAAGTAGGGTGCTTCTTGCTCAGGGCCGGAAGCTTAGAGCAGGTAAAACCCCTACTCTTGAATGTGTTGGCTAGCATAGCCTGGGCCTTCGCGAGATCGAACACTATCTCTTCCTTCGGTTCGGTCTCTTCCTTAGAGGCAGGTTCAGAACGAAGTCGGACCTAACAGTCCGGGTAGGCCTCAAAGTTTGGGAAGAACTCCACGTCTTCCAAAGGGACCGTGCCGATCTTGTCGCTGATAAAGATCCTGCCGGTCGCGATAACCATATGCTCAGCATACCTCCACGGGTTGGCATGTGAGCAAGCGGGGAGATCCTTAACCGAAATCCTCTTTGGTTCTCTGGATCCCATCATGGACCTGATGAACTCCTGATTCTCCTTTAACCTGTCATCCATGACGGCTCTAATCAACCGGATCATTTCTTGAGTGGAAGAAGAGGGATCCGGGGTCGTGGAGGTAGACGGGATAGATACTTCCGTCGGTGTAGGAGTAGGAGCGGAGATGGAAGGAGGAGCGACCTCTTGCTCCGATTCGGCGTATTCCACCTGGTCTTCGTCATCTTCAGCTCCTTGAGCCATAAGAGTCTTCTCCGTGTCTTCCGAGACATCCGACATATGTTCGTCATCTTCAGAATCCAGGCGGCACTCGTGCATGGACTGAGCCATGACAACATCAGGTTCCACTGTAATTTGGACAGTGGGAATCACATCCTTGGGTACCACTGAATCAGGGGAGGCCTTAGGGAACAAGAGTGACCTCATTTCTTCAGTGGCCAGGTACGGTCCGGTGGCATTCTTCTGGAAGCCACGCACCCACTTGCGTAGCTTCTCCCGAGAAGTGTCCCTGACCTCCGCTGAGGGAGGGTTATGGAAGGCATCAACTAGTTGAGCCTGGCAGACCGTACAATTCAGTGGGTCCCAGAATTTCAGATCCCCTTTCTTGTTAGCACAAGGGGCGTGAGTCCTGCAAGCCGTATGCCCGTAGAAGTGCGGGCGTTTCACAGCGCAGAAGTCGAAGTCACACTTCATCTGCTCCTCCTGTGGAAGAAAGAGAAAATGAGTATGGGGGAGTCATAAGAATGGTTCTTAAGCTAAGTTAAGATTAATCATTAATATTAACTTAAAGAAAGGGTGTGATGCATAGAGATTGAAGTAGTAAAGAAAACATACTCCATGCATCTCGCCCGTCTGGCTACCGCAAGCTTTATCCCTGGGTAATCCGAGATGGCCGAAGGCACAGGATAGTATTCCCTGAAATTCCACAGGGCAATGGAATTCCATGGAAAACCAAGGATAAGTTTGGGACTGAGATCACTCAGTCCCAAATTAGGGAGCTAACAGGTCCCTTAGGGTAACTGCTTCCGGCAACCAGCCACGCTAAGATGCACGCAGCATGCTGGAATATTGAAGAATGCAAAGGGACAGCATGATTACTAATAGAACAGTACCTAAGCACTGATCTAAAGAGTGTAAACAGGCTATCTGTTTGCAGTGTAGGGCTATCAGTATACAAGTGATAGCTAGGAGAAGGGGGTGCAAGTATCCTTGACGCCTCCGGGAGGTTCCGGCAGACCTCCGGCACGCCGGAGGCCGCTCCAGCAGAGTTTCTGGCATTAGGACAGACAAAATGTAAGTCAAGAGTAAAGCCAGGGTGGCGGCCGCCGGCACAACGGCGGCACGCCGGCAGAGGAGCGGCGGCTCCGGCGGTTGGAGGATGCCGGATTGGTGACTGGGATAAGGATGGTTATAGCTGAACCAGGTTGCCGGCAGTGAATGCCGGCACTCCGGTGGCCGACCGGCAGGCGGACGGTGAAGCTAGGAGGAAGGAGGAAGGCCGTCGGCGGGAGCCGGCGGCGGTCGACAGTCCCCCGGCAAGCGGAGGGGCTGGCGGCATGAGGGTAGGGGAGAGTCACCAAGGTAGGAGGCAGGTATCGCCGACAGTGGAGGCGGCAAGGGACCGGCACCCGGATAGTGAGAGAGACAGGGGGAGGGATGTAAGAAGTCCAGTCATGGAATCCAGACATCCCCCCCCCTGAGAGGGTGTACCCATGATAGAGGCAGGCTCTATCACCCAGGAGCCGGGGTCGTAGAGGACCGGGAGCTAGGGTAGCCCAAGGGAGGGCTAGGGGACACCCAAGAGGGGAGAGACCTCCACATGCAGAACGCATCCAGTGGCTAACCCCATAGGACACTATGAAGGGTATATGTACCAGAGCGGACTGCACAAGGAAGCTCAAGGTAGCCCTATCACTCCGCCCTAAGGAGGAGTTGTAGGACAGGGGACAGATGGGTATAGACTAACTTAAGTGTAGGCTAGGCTATACAAGAGATAGGTGGGGAGGGGAGAAGAGAAGAGTCTTTCAAGGAAGGGGTTCTGTACCAGAGCGGCCACTAGGGAAAAGGGAGGACACTCCCTAACCTAAGATAAGGCCGCCAGGCTGAAACGGTGCATGGGTACAGTTTCAGCATGGGACAGAGTAACCTTCCAAAACCTAACCTAGAACAGGGCTAGGAGCCCTGAACTAGGAAGGATAGAAGACATATCGCTATGGCAGGACAGTCATAGACTATTCCTAGCCATAGAGGAAGGGCTAGCCTAACCTCACTCTCGGACGCAACCCTAAGGGGGGTTCATTCCCTTAGGGAGGACTGAGAGGCAATGAATACTCCATTAGACACTTGATCCCCTTACTCAGAAAGGGAATCAAGGCTAAACAGAGGGAGTGCCAAGGCAGGGGATGAAGGAAGCATATAGGGGTCCTACAAGTAGGTTAGGTTAGGAAGGGACACTAACTAACCTATCCCCTATATGGTCCCTGAAGGCGAAAAAAACACTTGCATCACGGTCGAAAGTATTGTAAAATAATGCCACTATCTTCATAACTTAGCCTAGGATCACTAATAAAATCATGCATGAACACTTATATACAGGCGCTCTGGCCTGGGGGCTATAGTAGCCGACTGGTATGAGGTCAATCGATGACCGATAAAAAGCGTCGAAACACGATATAAAAGTTCCTAGCTATGAAGACTAAATAAACTAATGTAATCGATTAGTAAATAAGGCCGGAAGCGTTGTTGTGGCTAACTAAATAAGGTATGCATAACAACAACGACGCCATAAAATGGCGGGTCCGGTAGAGGCACAGCTCTGCCACAAAACAGCAATTATCTCGGAAAGTAATATTTACTTTACGGTCAGAGCTTAACTAAACAATACTGGAACCTTGTACTCAACTTTCCAGAAGAAGGCGAGGCTGAAGGTAGCGACATTACGTAGATGCAAAGCGATAAGTGAAGCACAGGGAAAATCCGTCTAAGTAGGGCGAGCTACTGAACAAAGGATAAAGATGGACATGACGTCATTTAAGCAATGGCGCCCGTTTGTTTACGTCTCGAGTATCAGTAGTAGCCACGAATGAGATTAGCTATGGAACGGCTCCCAGCTATTCTCAGCCCTTACACACCGAAGCATTAACTCTGTTCGGGGTGTAGATAGCTATGTGGCGCGTTAATACATGCGTCCCCTGTTGATATACGATGTCTTAAAAGGGAAACCTTTAGGATACTCGCTCCAGAAGTTAGAATTCTGTGATAACCTGTGGTTAAATTCTCTGGGAATATCTTAGTAGTTATTTACCCAAGGAAGCTACCAAAAAGGAACCTTCCATCAGGACGCCATGGCTTGAGCCCAAAAACAGTGGTTAGTAGACTGGGCTGAGAATCAGTTGTTCTTGATAGTTACGAGACTGGGCAAAAAATCGGTGGTTATGAGACTCAGCTGAGAAATGGTGGTTTCGAGACTGGGCAGAGAAATGGCAGTTTCAAGACTAGGCAGAGAAGTGGTGGTTATATGACAGGTCCAAGAAACGGTGGTTATGAGACTGTACCGAGAATTGGTGGTTATGAGACGGTGCCAAGAATCTGTGGTCACGAGATGGTGCTGAGAAGTAATGGTTATGAGACCGGCCTGAGAAAAAATGGTTACGATACTGGGCCGAGAAACAGTTGTTGGGAGGCTGGGTCACGTATCAGGGATTGCAAGACCGCGCTGCAAATCGGTGGTTACGAGACTGGGTCGAGAAGTGGTGGTTAATAGGATGGGCAAAGAATTGGTGGTTACGAGACTAGGCCTCAAAAAAATGGTTACGAGACTGGGCAGAGAATTGGTGGTTACAAGACTTAGCTGAGAAGTGGTGGTTACAAAAATGGACCAAGAATTGGTGGTTACGAGACTGGGCTTTGAAATGGTGGTAACGAGACTGGGCTGAGAAGTGGTGGTTATGAAACTGAGCCAAGAAACACTGGTTATGAGACTGGGCTAAGAAACACCGATTACGATACTGGGCTAAGAAACACCGATTACGATACTGGGCTTGGAAGCGTTCTTACGAGACTGGGCCAAGAAACACTGGTTATGAGACTGGGCTGAGAAGCGGCAGTCCCGAGACTGAGCGACAAGAGGTGGTTTTGAGACTGGGACGAGAAACGTTTAGGAGCCTTGGGCAAGAAACTGGGGTTACAAAATTGGGTGCGAAATGATATTTTGATTATAAAATAAATTTTTGAATATACTTACCCGGTGAATATATAATAGCTGACGTCTCCGACGGCTCGACAGAAACACAAAAACTCGCGAGCGATCGCCATGAAGGTTGCGGGTGTGCCCACCAGCGCCGACTATCGGCCAGATACCGCATATACATGTAAACAGCCTCAGTTCTTCTCATTCCGCTGGGTCTCTATCGGGGAGGAAGGGAGGGCCTATAATTTATATATTCACCGGATAAGTATATTCAAAAATGACAAATTCGAAGATAATTTGTATTTTTCCTAACCATACAAACCTTAGCTATTTACAAAGGGTTATTACTTTTAGCGTAGCTGAAATGGCGAGCCATTAGAATTTAACGAGGGTGTATTACCCCCGCGCTAGTTAGCGGGGGGGTAGGGGAGTGGTAGCTAGCTACCCCTCCTCCCCCTCACACACAGGTGAATACTCACTTTCACTTAGAGGTAGGACTTGTCTTGGGGGACAGGGCTGGCGGGCAAATATGTGTAAATAGCTAAGGTTTGTATGGTTAGGAAAAATACAAATTATCTTCGAATTTGTCATTTGTTCCGTAACCGAAATACAAACCACGCTATTTACAAAGGGTGACTTATCCCTTAGGAAGGGTGGAAAGTCCCCAGCCATACTGGCTTTGGCTTTACCCGGGGACTCAGAATCCGAGTGAGTCGCACTCGAGAAAAGGAGTCCCTGCACCTCACAAGTTCCTTGCACCGCAA
This sequence comes from Palaemon carinicauda, assembly GCF_036898095.1. Classification (NCBI taxonomy): domain Eukaryota; kingdom Metazoa; phylum Arthropoda; class Malacostraca; order Decapoda; family Palaemonidae; genus Palaemon; species Palaemon carinicauda. The sequence goes on from NC_090737.1 coordinate 7,338,781, forward strand.
GGAACCATGTGGCCTACGTAAGCTTGTGTGTGAAGGAAGAAGTGTGACCCGTCCTAGGCAGTTGACCTGGAGTTCCAGAAGGAACTCTGGGTTAGGACGTTCCCAATACCACCTCGTCAGGGTATGGGGGACGCGACAGTATTGACTCAATACTCGGAACACAAGGAAGCATGGTTTACCTGCAGAGGTTCGAGGTCAGCTATGCAGAGACCAGGATGCTGCTTCCCCGTAGAGGGGATGATGAAGAAAGAAGTAAGGGCCAGACATACTTCTTTCGTTCATGCAGACTAAAACCTGATAACAATGCCCTCAACCTTCTGCTACCTGTCCAAAAAGGAGCCTGAGGTTAGACCAGCTGTTGTGTAGCCACCACAGAGCGATAGAAAACGTATCGAGACTCCTGTGGGTCACGCCCTGCAGGAAGCGGGCTGCGAAGGTCATCAGACGCTTCCAGACTCCAGCTTGTAGCACCTGCGTCACAGAGTAGTATTACTCGAAGGCGAGGGACGTTGCGATGTATCCAACATCGTGCTGTAGGGCGACGTGACGGGGGAGGGTCTGAAGACAGGTCGAGATGAATGTCCTTGAGTCCGGGCTGAAGAGGTATACTGGTGACTCTCCCCCCATGTCCTCCTTGTGTTCCCAAATCGGCTGCAACTGAGGCCAAACTGCAGCTGTTCCCAGCGCTAACCTCTCGATTCCTGTACTGGCAAGAAAGAGAAGGTCTTGGGACATCAGACACAGAATGGAGACTCAAAATCTTGAATGAATCGGACCGAAGGGTCGGGACCCTCAGATTCTGAGTCTAGCCAACAATTCAGGAGCGAGCCTGAATGTTGCCTTCTCCTCTTCCTTAGAAAAGGGGGGGAGTAGTAAGAGACCAAGAAGATTGCTTACACACTGGCCGTGGCCAGAGTGAGCAGAAGACCCAAGGCGGAATACAATCCGAGGCCTGTCGTAAAAGGGTCTTGAGAAGATCTCTTAAAGGACTAAAAGTCCGAGCCATGCTCCAAGTTGGAGGTCTTCCTCCGACTAGGGCAGGGACGATCGTAGCTTCGCATGAGCGAGGATAGATCCAGCGGGCAGGAAAAAGTTATTCCTTTAAGCCTGAAGGTCAGGGAAAGGCTGAGCGACAGGCTTCATTGCCAAGAGCGGAAAGGAGTTTCCTCCCGCCGAAAGGCAATAAGACCGTTATTGCTGGAGAAGAGGCCTCACGGTAAGAGGTATATCTCCCACGGCACCAACCACCTTAGACTCTTCACTTTGCCTGGGAGACCCCTGTGGATGACTATCGCAGATGACGCGACCTCCGTACCGCGACTGTAGCGGGTTGTCTCTTCTAGAGGAGGAAGCGTAGTGTCTCCAGGCATGAAGCCGAAGCGACGCCCCGGTTCGGGAGAGATGTCGCAGTGTGGTTGCTTGAGTAGTCTGCGCCGTGGGAGAAGCTCTCCCGGGAGTTCCGTCAGGGGAAGCAGAGGGTCCAGAAACCGTTCTGCGCATAGTCCCAGTGGAGCTCTCCCATTGAAAGGTTGACAGACAACCTGGTTTTGTTGAGACCCATTGTCCGCAGACAAAAAGGAGGGAAGACGCAGGCGTCGAAGTTGTCCCACCATCACCGGAATGCATCTTGCCAGAGTCTCGGGGTCTGAGACTGGGGGGAAAACTAGCGGAAGCTTGAGGTTCCAAGCTGTCGCGATCAGGTCCCCCAGACCAGCACTTGCTGGTTACCCAAGGTCAAAGACCCTTAGGTACACTCTCTCTATGAGGCTCTGCTCGGATAGTCTGAGAGAAACATTCCCCTGCCTGGAATGAGAGAGCCGATGGTGGAATTGAGAGAATCTCAATCATCCCGGTATCTCTACTGCAAGATGTGAAGGTGTGAAAATGCGTCCCCTGCTGGTTAGCATGAAGTCGACACGCAACGGGGCGACTTGGCAGGAGCGGTAGGATCTGAAGAGGGGCCAGACTAAGGCCCTTAAGCCTGCCTGAATGATGGAGAGGTATCCTTCAGGTCTTGACCATAGGCCTGGACCGGAACATGCCCCCCCCCCCCCTTTCCTTTGACGAGTCCGAGAACCGCATCAAGAATGTGGGGAAAGGACGAGAATATCCACTACCATCAAGAGGCTCCATAGGTCAACACCCATTGCAGGTTTAATAGTTCCGCTGGTCCCATAGGGCCAGGGAGTCCGGTTAAACATTGGCTGAAGCCACCGGAACTTGGATCGCCCCACATGGAACTTATCCTGAGGCGACCGTTCGGACTATAAACGGGTCAATGAGGAAAGAAGAACTAGGAAACGTTCCAAGGTAGGGCTGAAAACTCTGCTTGACTGAGAACAGGTACTGCGACTCTCCTCAGTCTTGCCACAGTCAACCGAAAGGAAGGCTCGGAGGATGTGGTAACAGAATCTGGCGTCCCCAGGTGGTCACCCATCCAAGTACCGACGTTGCTTAACCTCGCTGGACGGACGAGAAGCGGGGTTTCCAACGTGGTAAGGCGGTTGACTCAATATCATGGCCAGATACTCCAGATGTTGAGGCAGAGGAAGAGAAGGCTCCAAGCAAAATACCATGAGCCCACACTCATGGTCAGCATTCGGAAGCTTTTCCCGGCGCTGAAGAAGGTCGAAACCCGAGCCTACCGGAGTTGACCAGCCCTCCAAACAGCAGAGGAGGCGGAAGTCTGCACCTGAGCGGCCAAAAGGAAGGCAGGGAGAGTTCTCTGGGGAAACACACCTGCTATGCCACGGCGGGATAGCCACACTGCATCATAAGCAGGAATACTTGCAGTTTAGGCTGAATTCGACGAGCACCCTGGAAGATGGATGGAATGGAAACTGAAAGTACCCGTCCTTCCGATCCAGGGTTAAAGGAGTCCTGTCGCCTCGTTACCAGTCTGATCGATTCTGCTGGTCTACGCTGGCCGAAGTTTGTTCGACAAACTTGATCAGGGCTGAGAGGTCGACTATGGACATCCCCTCTCAGATCCTTCCTTACAAGAAAGGATCGACTGAGGGGGCCGGGGGTGAAGCCGTCGATGATCCTAAGGAAGACCTTCGCCTAAGGTATGGATCATTCTGCCCAACCGGGCAACTCTGCTGATGCTATGGCATAGAGGTTCAGAGACACTGAATTCGCTGACAGAGACGGCAGGCGCGATATCCTTGGCTACTCACAGAGATTGTGCGGGAATGGGCATCGGGAAGCTGTCATTCGGATGAGTAACCTTAAGCATCCTCCCAGCGAAAAAAACCTGCAATCCTAGAGTTCGTGAACTCCTTTTAGGACTATGCCCCCCCCCCGGGGGAGTCTCCCGTGCCATCTGTTCCTGACAGGAGGAAACTGCAATTGGACACCTTGTCCCAGTTGTCGTAGCCGATAACTTAGGCCGACGTGGTTGAAAGAAAAGGGAGCTGGAGCCCTGCAGAGTCTGGAAGAAAGCGCCTTGGAGGAGTGAAACCGGAAGTCGATTTACTCCGCACAGCAGATGTTTAAGTCTCTGTCCTTGGGCAAAGACAAAACTCTTCTCAAGGATGGAAGGGTGTCTGAGGTCGTTGACCTCCACAGATGAGACACCCGAAGGAAGCCTTCAGTCAGTGCGTCCAGATGGTACAACATCGAGCTTGTCCGCAAGTAGATACTTAACGACGAAAGGCCAAGGTGCCTGAGCTCGAGAGGAGGAAAGTACCCTTGATCTTCCTGTAGCTTCCTTGAACCAAACCTCGGGCCGTAACCGAGGAGGGAAAGAACCTGGTAAGCTCCCAGAGGAAGAGGTAAGCAGTCACCCCTTGTCCGATGGAGAAATCTTCAACGGAAAGCCCCCCCGCCAAAAATCCTTCCAGGGCGGGAGAAGGAGAGAGTACTCGTGCAGGAGTGGGGACCCTCGAGACCGACCTCTTGGGAACCAACTTCGCCCTGGGGGAAGTCACCACGAAGTCCACTCCTCTCTTTCTCTTCAGCGTAGGAGAGACAGCCGCTGGTTTGTTACCCTGGCCGGTGAGTGCTGGTTTCATAACCCTCATTAACGCCCGTGCCAGCGGATCAAACCATGTCTGCTGCTCCAAGGACACAGAGTCCGAAATCCTCGCTAAGGTGAAAGGGATCGGGCGATCCTTTGGAGAGGACACGACGGTTCCTGCCTGAAAAGAAGGTGGGAAGAATGCTGTACTGACCTGTCTTCGTCCTGCACTACCAACCTGTGCTTGGATGGAGGTGATCCCGAGTGCCACCTAGGAGCAGGCGTCCCTGCTGCTACCACCGGCTGTGGAATTCGCCGCGAACTATGGTCGCGCGAGGGCGAACGGTCGCGCAAAGGCGAATGGTCGCGCGGGCGCACAGGCGAGTGGTCGCGCGGGCGCGCAGGCGAGCGGTCGCGAGGGCGCGCAGGCGAGCGGTCGCGCGGGCGCGCAGGCGAGCGATCGCGCGGGCGCGCAGGCGAGCGATCGCGCGGGCGCGCAGGCGAGCGATCGCGCGGGCGCGCAGGCGAGCGATCGCGCGGGCGCGCGATCGCGCGGGCGAATGGGCGTGACGGCGAGGGATCGTGCTGCCGCGTAGGTGAAGAAGATCGCTGGCGGTAAGCGATGGCGAGCAGCATGTGTAGGTGAATGATCGCGTGATAGGGTGCGATGGTGATCAGCATCCGCAAGAGGGCGATTGTTCAGGGTGGTGCGATGAGGAGCAGCATGCGTAAGCGGGCAATCGTTCAGGGTTGTGCGATGGCAAGCAGCATGCGCAGGTGAATGATCGCGTGAAAGGGTGCGATGGTGATCAGCATCCGCAAGAGGGCGATCGTTCAGGGTTGTGCGATGAGGAGCAGCATGCGTAAGCGGGCAATCGTTCAGGGTTGTGCGATGGCGAGCAGCATGCGCAGGTGAATGATCGCGTGAAAGGGTGCGATGGTGATCAGCATCTGCAGGAGGGCGATCGTTCAGGGTGGTGCGATGAGGAGCAGCATGCGTAAGCGGGCAATCGTTCAGGGTTGTGCGATGGCACGCAGTTGAGGGTCGCGCGATGGCGATCAGCATCCGCAGTTGAGGGTCGCGCGATGGCGATCAGCATCCGCAGTTGAGGGTCACGCGATGGCGATCAGCATCCGCAGTTGAGGGTCGCGCGATGGCGATCAGCATCTGCAGTTGAGGGTCGCGCGATGGCGATCAGCATCCGCAGTTGAGGGTCGCGCGATGGCGATCAGCATCCGCAGTTGAGGGTCGCGCGATGGCGATCAGCATCTGCAGTTGAGGGTCGCGCGATGGCGATCAGCATCCGCAGTTGAGCTAGTAGCTGGCGAACCATGTTCCTTCAGAAGTGTTGGAGAACGTTGGCGTGCCAGCTGTAACACACGTGGGCGATCCGGAGATCGCTGGCGAGCTGATGATCGCTGACGAGCTGACGATCGCTGGCGAGCTGATGATCGCTGACGAGCTGATGATCGCTGACGAGCTGATGATCGCTGACGAGCAGAAGGCTACGCGTGGAAGCCTGCGTAAAGAAGAGTCCTTGACCCCGACCTGAACCGAAGTTCTAGATCGCGAGGGCGAACGTGGGCGCACAGGGCACGTAACAGGAACCGCAGGGAAGATCATCTTGAAAGCGCTGACGAACAGGAGAGCGCTGACGAACAGAAGGGCGCGCAGGGAAACCCTGACACGCAAGGGAAGAACCCCCGTGGGGGCAACCCTTTGCCCCGAAGGGATCGTTGTCCGCCGGGAGACTGATGTCCGTCGGAAGACCGCTGTCCGTCGGGGAGACTGATGTCCGTCGGAAGACCGCTGTCCGTCGGGAAGACCGTTGTCCGTCGGGAAGACCGTTGCCCGTCGGAAGACGAGATTAGACTGCTGTCCATCTGCACCAAGACGGAAGATCGAGAAAAAGAAGTTGTAGGCTGCAAACGGAGATTCAAAAAGGCGCCTCAAGCACCCTTATAGGGAGATGAGAGGCCCTTACGACGAGGCGGACGGAGGGCCTTACGGCGAGGGAGGCCAACAGCAACAGCAACAGAAGAAACCTCCGAAGAGGAGTCTCTATGAGTGTACTCTCTCGCGAACGAAAGAGAAACACTTCGTGGAAGAGACTGGTCAGCCAGTGACCTAAAAGGGGCAATCCTCCGAAGAGGAGCTCCTGCAGTTGCCCAGCCCCTTGAGCGAAACTGCAGGTGCGACCGCTCAGCACCAAGAGCATAGTCGCACGAAAAAAAGGCAAGAGAAGAACCCCCCAAAGAGGAAAAGCTCAAGCCTGGACAGGAAAAAACTTCCCTCGGAAGGAAAGTTATCCGCCCAAGGAGGCAAGCCTCCTGACTGTTCTAAAATGAACTGGAGAGCTGTCCGTCGACACGGGAGTACTACCAGTAGAAGGAGACACGCCCCTGACGACAATACAAGGGGGGAGGCAGCAACAGCCGAATCCCCAGGACTCAACCAGACAGCTCACACCGTTGCTATATTACAGAAACGAACTAGATCGGTAACTGTAAAAAAATAAAACAAATAATATTAGTACACATTCATTCCCCCGGGAAGGCTCCGAAGAGGAATCCCGAGGAAAAGGAACAAGAATTACACAACAGGCACGTGCCCTCACAACCACTTACACTCGCGGAAGGAGAGCTGTAACCAAAACAGAATTATAACAATTATAATTATGTAACTATGTAATTATGTAATTTAAAAAATGAATGAACACTAAAGAAAAAAACGAAAACCCCGAAAGGAATCGTTCTACAAGCTGAAAAATTAACAACTACAATTAGATTCATAAACTAATTGAGACAAAATGTACGGCGTAGCAACCCCACCCACACGGGAAGGAAGCTACAAGGGCGTAGTAAAACATAGTAAAAGGGTGAACGACCTCAAGAGAGAGAGAGAGAGAGAAAGACCGAAGTCAAACTCGATCGCAACCCATAAAATTAGGCCGTGGTGGCCTAACTGCCGAGGCCTCCACGTAGATATCGTACACTACAGACACACATCTGAAAAGGAAACTTACTATTTCTATACTCAAATATATATACAAACATGAAAACATGTTTACATATATATTGAGTAAAAGAAAAGTAAGCGAATAAGTAAAGACAAAACAGACAATGGCTGCCAAGCGAGGACCAAGACAGAGACGTCTGTCACAGTCCGAGCCAAAAGTGAAAGTGAGTATTCACCTGTGTGTGAGGGGGAGGAGGGGTAGCTAGCTACCACTCCCCTACCCCCCCGCTAACTAGCGCGGGGGTAATACACCCTCGTTAAATTCTAATGGCTCGCCATTTCAGCTACGCTAAAAGTAATAACCCTTTGTAAATAGCGTGGTTTGTATTTCGGTTACGGAACAAATTTATTTTATAATCAAAATATCATTTTTAAATATTAAACTTACCCGGTGAATATATAATAGCTGATTCACACCCATGGTGGTGGGTAGAGACCAGTATTAATACAATATAGGCGTATATGCTTAGAGTTTTTGACAGTTATATCATAACAAAACCCAAATAAATATAGGTACCTGGTAAGGAAGCTGACTCAGAAGATTACTCTGCCTTGTTAGTTCGCTTTCCTCACGAAGCCCAGCCATCCTCTCAGGATGCTGAAAGACTTCCAGGAGCTGAAGTATCCAGGGCGACAACCCATACAACAGGACCTCATCAAAACCCTTAATCTGGGCGCTCTCAAGAAATGACATTTGACCACCCGCCAAATCAAAAAGGATGCGAAAGGCTTCTTAGCCTTCTGTACAACCCAAAACAAGATTAAAAACATTTCAAGAGACAGATTAAAAGGATATTGGAATTAAGGGAATGTAGTGGTAGAACCCTCACCCACTACTGCACTCGCTGCAACGAATGGACCCAGTGTGTAGCAGTCCTCATAAAGAGTCTGGACGTCTTTTAAGTAAAATGAAGCGAACACCGACTTGCTTCTCCAAAAGGTCGCGTCCATAATACTTCGCAGAGATCTGTTTTGCTTAAAGGCCACGGAAGTTGCTATAACTCTTACTTTGTGCGTCTTAACCTTAAGCAAGCAACGGTCTTTTTCACTCAAGTGAGAATGAGCCTCTCGGATTAAAAATCTAATAAAATACGACAAAGCATTCTTTGACATAGGCAATGATGGCTTCTTAACTGAGCACCACAAGGCCTCAGATCCACCTCGTAAGGATTTGGTACGAGCTAAATAAAACTTAAGAGCTCTAACTGGACACAGTACTCTTTCAAGCTCGTTGCCTACGATCTCTGACAGGCAAGGTATATCAAATGACTTAGGCCAAGGACGAGAAGGCAGTTCATTTTTGGCCAAGAAACCAAGCTGAAGTGAACATGTGGCTTTATCTGTGGAAAAGCCGATGTTCCTACTGAAGGCATGGATCTCACTGACCCTTTTAGCCGAAGCCAAGCACACTAAGAAAAGTGTCTTGAGGGTGAGATCCTTCAGGGAGGCTGAATGTAATGGCTCAAACCTGTCGGACATTAGGAACCTTAGGACCACGTCTAAGTTCCATCCAGGAGTTGCCATACGACGCTCCTTAGAGGTCTCGTAAGACTTAAGGAGATCTTGGAGATCTTTATTATTGGAAAGATCTAAGCCTCTATGTCTGAATACAGACGCCAACATGCTCCTGTAGCCTTTAATAGTGGGCGCTGAGAGGGAGCGAACATTTCTCAGATGTAGGAGAAAGTCTGCGATTTGGGCTACAGAGGTACTGGAAGAGGAAATAGATGCTGACTTGCACCAGTCTCTAAAGACTTCCCACTTCGACTGGTATACTTTGATGGTAGAAGCTCTCCTAGCTCTCGCAATCGCTCTGGCTGCCTCCTTCGAAAAGCCTCGAGCTCTTGAGAGTCTTTCGATAGTCTGAAGGCAGTCAGACGAAGCGCGGGGAGGCTTTGATGAAGATCCCTTACGTGGGGCTGCCGTAAGAGATCTATCCTTAGAGGAAGACTCCTTGGAACGTCTACCAGCCATTGAAGTACCTCTGTGAACCACTCTCTCGTGGGCCAGAGGGGAGCAACCAACGTCAACCTTGTCCCTTCATGAGAGGCTAACTTCTGCAGTACCTTGTTGACGATCTTGAACGGTGGGAATGCGTACGCGTCCAGGTGAGACCAGTCCAGTAGAAAAGCATCTATGTGGGTCGCCTCTGGATCTGGGACTGGCGAGCAATAGGTCGGGAGCCTTTTGGTCAACGAGGTGGCAAAGAGGTCTATGGAGGGTTGACCCCAAGTCACCCAAAGACTCTTGCACACGTCCTTGTGGAGGGTCCATTCCGTGGGGATCACCTGACCTCTCCGACTGAGACAGTCTGCCAAGACGTTCAAGTCCCCCTGGATGAATCTTGTCAACAGGGAGATGCCTCGATTTTTTGACCAGATGAGGAGGTCCCTTGCGATGACGAACAGTGTGTGGGAGTGAGTGCCTCCTTGCTTGGAGATGTACGCCAATGCTGTGGTGTTGTCTGAATTGACCTCTACCACTTTGTTTCGAAGAATGCTCTCGAAACTCATCAAGGCCAAGTGAACCGCTAATAGCTCCTTGCCGTTGATGTGCATGCCCTTCTGAACCGACGTCCAAAGACCCGAACATTCCCGACCATCCAGAGTCGCTCCCCAACCCAAATCCGACGCGTCTGAGAACAACACGTGGTTTGGGTTCTTGACTGCCAGGGACAGACCCTCTCTCAGACTTATGTTGCTGTCCCACCAGTTCAGGCATGCTTTTACTGGCTCGGAGACCGGGATTGATACAGCTTCTAAATTCTTGCTCTTGTTCCAGTGTGAGTCTAGCTGGAACTGGAGAGGGCGAAGGTGAAGTCTCCCTAGCGAGACAAACTGCTCCAGGGATGACAGAGTCCCTACGAGGCTCATCCAACTTCTTACTGAACAACGGTCTTTTTTCAGCATGAGTCGGACTTTGAGCAGGGCTTGCTCTTTTCGGGTGGCAGACGGAAAAGCCCGAAAAACTAGACTGCGAATCTCCATCCCTAAATAGAGAATCGTCTGGGATGGAATCAGTTGAGACTTTTGTAAGTTTACCAACAGTCCCAACTCCTTTGCCAGAACCAACGTCCAGTGAAGGTCCTGCAGACAGCGATGACGGGACGATGCTCTGAGAAGCCAGTCGTCCAAGTACAGGGAGGCTCGAATTCCCGATAAATATGATATTTTGATTATAAAATAAATTTTTGAATATACTTACCCGGTGAATATATAATAGCTGACGTCTCCGACGGCTCGACAGATTCCAAAAACTCGCGAGCGATCGCCATGAAGGTTGCGGGTGTGCCCACCAGCGCCGACTATCGGCCAGATACCGCATATACATGTAAACAGCCTCAGTTCTTCTCATTCCGCTGGGTCTCTATCGGGGAGGAAGGGAGGGCCTATAATTTATATATTCACCGGGTAAGTATATTCAAAAATTTATTTTATAATCAAAATATCATTTTTAAATATTAAACTTAGCCGGTGAATATATAATAGCTGATTCACACCCATGGTGGTGGGTAGAGACCAGTATTAATACAATATAGGCGTATATGCTTAGAGTTTTTGACAGTTATATCATAACAAAACCCAAATAAATATAGGTACCTGGTAAGGAAGCTGACTCTGACGATTACTCTGCCTTGTTAGTCCGCTTTCCTCACGAAGCCCAGCCATTCTCTTAGGATGCTGAAAGACTCCCAGGAGCTGAAGTATCCAGGGCGACAACCCATACAACAGGACCTCATCAAAACCCTTAATCTGGGCGCTCTCAAGAAATGACATTTGACCACCCGCCAAATCAAAAAGGATGCGAAAGGCTTCTTAGCCTTCCGTACAACCCAATTAAAAACATTTCAAGAGAAGATTAAAAGGATATTGGAATTAAGGGAATGTAGTGGTAGAACCCTCACCCACTACTGCACTCGCTGCAACGAATGGACCCAGTGTGTAGCAGTCCTCATAAAGAGTCTGGACGTCTTTTAAGTAAAATGAAGCGAACACCGACTTGCTCCTCCAAAAGGTCGCGTCCATAATACTTCGTAGAGATCTGTTTTGCTTAAAGGCCACGGAAGTTGCTATAGCTCTTACTTCGTGCGTCTTGACCTTAAGCAAGCAACGATCTTTTTCACTCAAATGTGAATGAGCCTCTTGGATTAAAAATCTAATAAAATACGATAAAGCATTTTTAGACATAGGCAATGATGGCTTCTTAACTGAGCACCACAAGGGCTCAGATCCACCTCGTAAGGATTTGGTACGAGCTAAATAAAACTTAAGAGCTCTGACTGGACACAGTGCTCTTTCAAGCTCGCTGCCTACGATCTCTGACAGGCAAGGTATATCAAACGACTTAGGCCAAGGACGAGAAGGCAGTTCATTTTTTGGCCAAGAAAACCAAGCTGAAGTGAACATGTGGCTCTATCTGTAGAAAAGCCGATGTTCCTACTGAAGGCATGGATCTCACTGACCCTTTCAGCCGAAGCCAAGCACACTAAGAAAAGCGTCTTGAGGGTGAGATCCTTCAGGGAGGCTGAATGTAATGGCTCAAACCTGTCGGACATTAGGAACCTTAGGACCACGTCTAAGTTCCATCCAGGAGTTGCCATACGACGCTCCTTAGAGGTCTCGAAAGACTTAAGGAGATCTTGGAGATCTTTATTATTGGACAGATCTAAGCCTCTATGTCTGAACACAGACGCCAACATGCTCCTGTAGCCCTTAATAGTGGGCGCTGAGAGGGAGCGAACATTTCTCAGATGTAGGAGAAAGTCTGCAATTTGGGCTACAGAGGTACTGGAAGAGGAAATGGATGATGACTTGCACCAGTCTCTAAAGACTTCCCACTTCGACTGGTAGACCTTGATGGTAGATGCTCTCCTAGCTCTCGCAATCGCTCTGGCTGCCTCCTTCGAAAATCCTCGAACTCTTGAGAGTCTTTCGATAGTCTGAAGGCAGTCAGACGAAGCGCGGGGAGGCTTTGATGAAGACTCCTTACGTGGGGCTGCCGTAAGAGATCCATCCTTAAAAATAGACTCCTTGGAACGTCTACCAGCCATTGAAGTACCTCTGTGAACCACTCTCTCGCGGGCCAGAGTGGAGCAACTAATGTCAACCTGGTCCCTTCGTGAGAGGTGAACTTCTGCAGCACCTTGTCTAGGATCTTGAAAGGTGGAAAGGTATAAACGTCTAGGTGAGACCAGTCCAGCAGGAAATCGTCTATGTGGGCTGCCTCTGGATCTGGAACTGGAAAGCAGTAAGTCGAGAGCCTCTTTGTCAGAGAGAGTCGCAAAAAGATCTATGGTGGGTTGACCCCACGTCATCCATAGCTTCTCGCACACAGTCTTATGCAACGTCCACTACATGGAGATGACTTGTCCTCTTCTGCTGAGGCCGTCCGCCAAGACATTCATTTTCCTTGCACAAATCTCGCCAAAGGAGAGATGGTACATGCCTTAAATGGAGTTCCTTCTGATCCGTGGATCAAAGACCCGAGCATTCCAGACTGTCCAGTGGAGCTCCCTAACACAAATCCGATGCATCTGAAAACAACACATGGTTTGGGTTCTTGATCGCAAGAGAAAGACCTCGAAGTCTGATGTTGCTGTCCCACCAAGTCAGACATGTCTAGACTGAGTTGGAGATTGGGAAAGAGATACTCACTAAGCCCTCTCCTTGTTCCAATGGTTTAGGTGAAATTGGAAAGGGCATAGGTTGAGTCTCCCCAGAGAGATAAACTACTCCAGCGATGAAAGAGTTCCCACGAGGCTAGTTCAAACTCTTACAGAGCAACTGTTTTTCTCTTGCAAGTGAAGGACTTTTAACAGAGCTTGTTCCATTCTTGCGGGAGACGAAAAGGGCCGAAAAATCAGACACTGTATCTCCATTCCCAAATAAAGAATAGTCTGGGATGGGGTACTGTAAGTTACGACTTCTCTACGTTCACTATGAGACCTAGCTCCTTGGTTAGGTCTAATGTCCATTAGAGGCTCTCCAGACAGCGATATAATGACGACACCCTGATTAGCCAGTCGTCAAAATAAAGGGAGGCTCTGAATCCTCAAAAAATGTAGAAAGCTTGCTACATTTTGCAAGGGCCTTGTAAAAACAAGAGGAGCAGGAATGAGGTCGGAGTACAGTGCTCGACAGTGGTACATTACTTTCCCGTCCACAAACCTCAGATGTAGTTGAAAGTTTGGATGAATCGGGATGTGGAAGTATGCATCCTGAAGGTCGAGAGAGACCATCCAGTCGCCTTCCCTTAATGCTGCCAAGACAGATTTGGTAGTCTTCATCGTGAAGTTTGTCTTGACAATGAACACATTGAGCGCACTTACATCTTAAGTACTCCTGCAGTGAACGTGGCTGCCAGATCCTTGGAGCCATCCCTGATAGTCTTGTTCCTGCAGAGAACGTGGCTGTCAGATCATTGGAGCCATCCCTGATAGCCTTGTTCATGCATGACATAATTGTACAGCAAAACTTCAAACGCTCGAAAAACTCCTAACAGGAGATGGTCTAGCTATGAAGCCGACCATAAAATCTTGGAGCGTCTCATGGCCAGGCGCCGGGGAGAGTCTATGAGGCTTGAGAAGTCTCCCTGGGCAGAGGCAGGAACTCCAAAGCTGAGAACTTCTCCCGTGTCATGCCAGACGCTCGCTCTATAAGCCAGTTTAAAAGGAGGGAAAGCAAAGGCTGTCTCCCCCAAACTCCTCCTGGTGATCAACCAGTCGCCTAGCAAACGTAAAGCTCTCTTAGAAGAGCGAGAGAGCACTAGCTTAGAAAACAACGGCTTCGAAGTAGCTAGGCCTAGTGTAAACTCTGACGTTTAGGCGAACGAGGAGCAGCAGTTACAAAATGGTCCGGACAAAGATCCTTAAAAATCAGCATGATTTTTTTAAAGTCCATAGAGGGCTGAGCAGCTTTAGGCTCCTCTCCGTCTGACAAAGTCCCCAAGGGAATATCAGTAGGAGGGGGATCAGCAACTTCCTCATCTGAAGGAACCTCGTCCGACAATTGCCGAGTCTCATGAAAAGGAGAGACCTGCCGCGGTGGCAATGCTTGACAAGCAAAGTCCACCTGCAAAGGAGCAGCAGTAGCAGTCAAGGAAGCGACGTCATGTCGCTGCTGAAAGGACTGACCAGCAACAACAACAGGAGTTGATGGACGCTCGACGTCAAGTCGAGACTGCCTTGACTGCCTAGACTGAGCAGTCAAAATAACCCTTGACTGCGGTGCTTGACGCTCAACGTCAAAACAAGGCAACTGAGCTGGTTGGCGAACGTCCTGAACGTCAACACGAGACTGCGGCAGCGGCTGAACGTCAACACGAGGCTGCGGCAGCGGCTGAAAGTCAACACGGGACTGCAACGAGTGAGGATCCAAGTCACGTGACTGACGTGACAAACTACCGACATCACGTTTCATAACGTCAAAAGGACGAGTAAAAGCTCGTTTGGGCGGCTGACGGCCAGAGTCTCGTTTAGCGTAACGGCGACTCGAAAGCGAAGGTTCATCGTGAACCTGCTTAACGTCATACTTCTCCATAAGGGAGGCAAGCTTAGTCTGCATGTCCTGCAGGACAATCCATTTAGGATCAACGGGAGTCGGAACGGGCCGAGACGACGGTAACGTCTGTGTTGGCAAAACATTGCCTTTACCGCGACCCTCGGACCCCGTGTTACGCTTGCGTTTAATAGGCGAACCGTCTTCCGACAACTGCAAAGGGTCAGAGCTGTCCCCATGGCTACAGCCAGGACGCTGGACCTGTCCTGAAGGGACTGACTTCTGCTTTAAGGGTCTAGAAACTTTGCTCCAAGGTTTCTTTTGCGAGAAGCCTTCGGATGACGAGGAGAAAACAGCCTCGCTCGTCTTATGGTAGGGGCGATCTTGACGAGACACGCCCGATATGTACCACAGAGGGAACGTCTGTTCGTTGGTTAAAGCCTCTCGTCCCCTTAAGTCCTACGACATTACTTCTCCCTGGTGCAGGGGAGCCTGAAAAAGGTCTCGGACTAGGTGAACGACAAGCACGAACAGACGAACCCTCGGTCGCAACACTAAAAACACTTTGCGCACTTATCACTTTATCACTACGATTTTCTGTTTTTTGCACTTACTTCACTGATATCGTATTTTTCAATAATTTCACATTAGGCATGAATAAAACTGATTTCTACCTGAAGCACGCAATTCTCCCTTACATCAAAAGGTTATAATTGCGAAATGAGTCGTATAATGTAAGCACATTAGTACATGCAAAAATCAGTAAACATATATATCGAATAAAACGGAAATATATAAAGTTAAAAAGGATCAGTGACTGGGGAGGAGACTAAACACTAGTTCATTAAAGACTACGTTTCCAATCTCTCACCGTACAGTGCCTTGGGACGAGAATAAAAACTAAAAACGTTTTATCCTTTCTCCCCGTACAGAGACTTGGGACGAGAGTAAAAAACTGAATCGAGAACAACGTTACTCGCTCCCAAACTCCTTACTTGGGACGAGAATAAAGATCGGATCGTTCTCTCTTCCTCTCTCTCTCTCCGTCTCTCTCTCTCTCTCTCTCTCTTGTCACACAGAAGAGAATTGCCCACCCACCCTTCGTCAATAAACAGGTTATTTGACCAAAGGAAAATTGAAAGGACTAAGAAATTGAAAATTATCAAGTTCCTTTAAATTAGTATTTAAAACACTTCAGTTTGAAAGAAGAATGAACAAAACGTCAAAATCGATTTACTCTTTCTGCAAAGTGAAACCGTGATTCTCTCTTTCTCTATCGTAACGATAGAGCGCAAACTGCGTAGCATAAATAAACAAAACGTTAGTTCATCTTTGAAAAAAACAGCACGAAGACTATTAAAAGAAAATCTTTCATAGAATATTTTCTAAAAAATATTCATTTCATAACTCTTACAGAGCAAATGATTTAAACTTAACGAAAATAAAAGTTGAATGGGCTCAACGTTGTTTAACTTCGGTTTCCAAGTTAGGACCGCCTACATCTCGGACTAGGGGAGGAATAGGTAAAGGCCGCATATAAACGAAACATAAAATTTATCTTGATGTTTAGTATAAATGGAAAGCTAATCGAAGAGGCCTAATAAAGGCGGGTGAGATATAAAATATATAGAGGAAAATCTATAATTAACAACAATAATTTATAACGTGATAAAATAATTGCTAAAAGCCTAAAACACACTTCCGTACACTAAGGGAAGGGTCGGCCATCTTTACTCTATTGAAAAAACCAGAGATAAAAGAGCAAGGGCAAAACACTTTTACTCTCCTTTCAAAAGCATTTCTTTTGAGGATAGTATTGAATAATCCAACACGGCGAAAGCAATAAAACCAAAACCAAGTACTTCACCAATTCGGTAGAAAACTCGAGGTCATAATAGCGAGTGGAATCGACTTGTCGATGAAACCGACAGAGAAGAACTGAGGCTGTTTACATGTATATGCGGTATCTGGCCGATAGTCGGCGCTGATGGGCACACCCGCAACCTTCATGGCGATCGCTCGCGAGTTTTTGGAATCTGTCGAGCCGTCGGAGACGTCAGCTATTATATATTCACCGGCTAAGTTTAATATTTAAAAGAAGGAATTTTGCCACATTCCTCATGAGCCTCGTAAACACGAGAGGAGCAGGGCTGAGGCCGAAGCACAGTGTTCGAAACTGGTACACCACATTCCTGTAAACAAACCTCAGATACGGTTGAGAATCCGGGTGTATAGGAATGTGGAAGTACGCATCCTGCAGGTCGAGAGAGACCATCCAGTCTCCCTCTCTGACCGCTGCTAGGACGGACTTCGTGGTCTCCATCGTAAATTTTGTTTTCGTAACAAAAACGTTGAGCGCACTGACGTCCAGCACTGGCCTCCAACCTCCCGTATGCTTTGGGACTAGGAAGAGACGGTTGTAAAATCCCGGTGATTGAAGGTCCGAGACTTTCACCACCGCTCCCTTCTCTAGCAACAGAGACACCTGGTGATGTAGAGCTTGTCTCCTTGACTCCTCTCGATACCTGGGAGAGAGGTCTAGAGGAACTGTTACTAGAGGAGGTCTGCGTACAAAAGGTATTTTGTACCCCTCCTTGAGCAACAACACAGACTCTTGGTCTGCACCCCTCTTCTCCCAGGCCTGCCAAAAGTTGTTCAGTCTGGCCCCTACCGCTGTCTGAGGACGTGGACAGTCAGACTCTGCCACGGGAGGACTTGGATCCTCTCCTCTTGCCTCTCTTTCCGTCGGCACGAGCGCCTCCCCTGCTGGGAGCTCTGCCACGAAAGGGCGGGATAAACCTAGACGCAGGAGTATCGATTCTGGGTCTCACCACAAAGGATGAAGAAGGAGCTCCCTTGCGAGCAGAAGAAGCCATCAGGTCATGTGTGTCCTTCTGTACAAGCGAAGCAGCAATGTCCTTGATCAGCTGTTGAGGAAACAAGGCAGCCGATAAGGGAGCAAAGAGAAGCTCCGATCTTTGACAGGGAGTAACTCCTGCTGAAAGGAAAGAGCAAAGGGTTTCCCTCTTCTTCAGGACTCCAGACGTAAAGGTGGAGGCGAGCTCATTGGAGCCATCGTGGATGGCTTTGTCCATACAAGACATAATAAGCAAGGAAACATCCTGGTCGGCAGACGAGATCTTCCTGCTTAATGCTCCTAGAGACCAATCTAAAAAGTTAAAAACTTCGAAGGCCCTGTAAACCCCTTTAAGGAGATGGTCAAGGTCCGAGGAGGACCAACAAATTTTAGAGCGTCTCATGGCCAGGCGACGGGGAGAGTCTACGAGGCTTGAGAAGTCACCATGGGCAGAGGCAGGGACTCCCAAGCCGAGAACTTCTCCCGTGTCATACCAGACGCTCGCTCTAGAAGCTAGTTTAAAAGGAGGGAAGGCAAAGGCCGTCTTCCCCAAACTCCTCCTGGTAACCAACCAGTCGCCTAGTAGACGTAAAGCCCTCTTAGAAGAGCGAGAGAGCACTAGCTTAGTAAAAGAAGGCTTGGCAGCAGCTAAGCCTAGCGCAAACTCAGACGGAGGCGAACGAGGAGCAGCAGTAACAAAATGGTCTGGGAAAAAATCATCATGATTTTCTTAAAATCCATAGAAGGTTGCGCAGCCTTAGGCTCTTCCACGTCTGATAAAACTTCCAAAGGATTATCAGTATGCGGAGGATCAGCAACATCCTCATCTGAAGGAACCTCGTCCGACAATTGATGAGTCTCAAGCAAGGGAGAGACCTGCCGTGGTGGCAATGCTTGACAAGCAAAGTCCACACGCAAGGGAGCATCAGTAGCAGTCAAGGAAGCTACGTCATGTAACTGCTTAAAGGACTGACCAGCAACAACAACAGGAGCGGGAGGACGCTCGACGTCAAGTCGAGACTGCCTTGACTGCCTAGATTGAGCAGTTAAAACAACCCTTGACTGCGGTGCTTGACGCTCAACGTCTGACTGCGGTGCTTGACACTCAACGTCAAAACAAGGCAACTGAGCTGGTTGGCGAACGTCCTGAACGTCAACACGAGCATGCGGCAGCGGCTGAACGTCAACACGAGACTGCGGCAGCGGCTGAAAGTCAACACGGGACTGCATCGAGTGAGGCTCCAAGTCACGTGACTGACGTGACAAACTACCGACATCACGTTTCGGAACGTCAACAGGACGAGTAAAGGCTCATTTGGGCGGCTGATGGCCAGGCTCTCGATCAGCGTAACGGCGAGGATCATCGTGAACCTGCTCAACGGTATACTCCTCCATAAGGGAGGCAAGCTTATTTTGCATATCCTGCAGGACAACCCATTTAGGATCAATGGGAGTCGGTACGGGCCGAGACGATGGTACCGTCTGTGACGGCAAAACATTGCCTTTACTGAGACTCTCGGAGCCCGTGTTACGCTTTCGTTTAAGCGGCGAGCAGTCTTCCGATGACTGCACAGGGTCAGAGCTGTCCCAATAGCTACAGCCAGGACGCTGGACCTGTCCTGAAGGGACTGACTTCCGCTTTAAGGGTCTAGAAACTTTGCTCCAAGGTTTCTTCCGCGAGAAGCCTTCGGATGACGAGGAGAAAACAACCTCGCTCGTCTTATGGTAGGGGCGGTCTTGACGAGACACGCCCGATACCATAGAGGGAACGTCTGTTCGTTAGTTAAAGCCTCTCGTCCCCATAAGTCCTACGACATTACTTCTCCCTGGTGCATGGGAGCCTGAAAGAGGTCTCGGACTAGGAGAACGACAAGCACGAACAGACGAACCCTCTGTCGCAACACTAAAAACACTTTGCGCACTAATCACTTTATCCCCACGATTTTCTAATGTGGCACTCTGACACTTTAACACATTCACATCCGCCATGAGTTGATTACGGTCTGATGCTAAAGACTCAACTCTCTCGCCCAAAGATTGAATGGCAAGCAACATATTCCGCATGGATGGTTCATGAGTGCTAGTAGAGGGTTCAGGTACAACTAGTACAGGGGAAGGATTAGGTTCAGGGGCATGGGAGGAGGAAAAATCCAATGATCTAGAGGAGCTTCTCCTCACCCTATCTCTCTCAAGCTTACGAGAATACTTATCAAACTCTAGCCAGTCGAATTCCGAAAGTACCACGCACTCATCACACCGATCTCCTAATTGGCAGGTTTTACCCCGGCAATTAGAACACACGGTATGTGGGTCGAGAGAGGCCTTTGGAAGACGTTTGTTACAATCCCTAGCATTACATTTACGAAATTTAGGAATCGGAGAAGGGTCAGCCATTTTGAAAAGTCAAAGAAAATCCTAAAACAATCCAAAGTCATCAACAATAAACGCTATCCAAAAAAGGGTTCAAGAGTTTTAATTGAAGAGAAAAACACCTGCACTGCGAAAGCTCAAAACCAAAAAGAAGTACATCACCAAGAATGACGAAAAACTCCAGGTCAACAGCGAGTAACGGAATCAACTTGTCGACAAGACCGACAGAGAAGAACTGAGGCTGTTTACATGTATATCGGTATCTGGCCGATAGTCGGCGCTGGTGGGCACACCCGCAACCTTCATGGCGATCGCTCGCGAGTTTTTGTGTTTCTGTCGAGCCGTCCGAGACGTCAGCTATTATATATTCACCGGCTAAGTTTAATATTTAAAAATGGTGATTATGAGACTGGCGCAAGAAATGGTGATTACGAGACTATGGCGAGAAATGATGGTTAGCAGACGGGGGTAAGCAGTGGTTACAAGACTGCGCCAAGAAAGGGTAGTTACAAGACTGGGCTGAGAAACATTGGTTACGAGACTGGGCCAAGGAGCAGTGGTTACGAGACTGTACCGAGAAACAGTGGTTATGAAACAGTACCGAGAAACGGTGGTTATGAGACTGGGGTGAGAAGTAGTGGTTGTAAGACTGAGCCGTGAAGCAGTTGTTACGGGACCTGGCTGAGAAGTGGTGGTTACGAAACTGGGCCAAGAAACAGTGGTTACGAGACTGGGCCGAGAAGCGGTGATTATGAGACTAGGCCAGGAAGACGTGATTACAAGACTGGACTGAGAAATGGTGGTAACCAGACTAGGCTGAGAAGTGCTGGCTACAAGACTGGGCCGAGAAGTGCTGGTTACGAGACTGGGCCAAGAGAAGGAGATTATGAGACTGGGCCAAAAATCGGTGGTTACGAGACTGGGCTGAGAAGCGGTGGTTAAAAGACTGGGCCAAGAAATGGTGGATACGAGACTGAGCTGAGAAATGGGGGTTAGGAGACTGTATTGCAAGAAGCAGTGGTTACGAGACTGGGCTGAGAAATGGTGATTATAAGACTTTGCCAAGAATCGGTGGTTACGAGACTTGGCTAAGAAGCGATGGTTATGATACTAGGCTGAGAAGCAATGGTTACGAGATTGGGCTGAGAAGTGATGGTTACGAGACTGGGCTGAGAAGCGATGGTTACGAGACTGGGCCGAGAATCATTGGTTACAAGACTGGGCTGAGAAACTGTGGTTACGAGACTAGACTGAGAAACTGTGGTTACATGACTGGGCCAAGAAATGGTGGTTATGAGTCTGGGCCAAGAAATGGTGGTTATGAGACTGGGCCAAGAAATGGTGGTTATGAGACTGGGGCAAGAAATGGTAGTTATGAGACGGCCAAGAAACGATGGTTGCGAGACGGTACAGAGAAATGGTGGATACAAGATTGAGCAGAGAAACGATGGTTATGAGAAGGGTAGGTCACTCTGGGAAGGCAAGTGTTTTAAACAAGCATGCCTGATTCCTTGTTGTTGTCTTCATTGTGAAAGTCAAATGCATGATGACAATAGTGTATCCAGGAAATAGAGAAAAATTGCAAATATAAATCTATTTTAATTTCTACAAAAAATAAGTGAATCTGGATTAAAAAAACAAACTGTCCAAAAAGTCAGCAATCCTTTACAGGTATGCCCAAAATTTCGAGGAATAATCTCACACTGCATAATAGCAAGCATTCAGTGGTGAGCAAAGTTTGGCGTTCACCTCAAGTGAATGCTAAATGCATTGAGAGAGCCTACCTTAAGCATATCTTTCAAGTAATCATATATCTCAGGTTAGAGTCCTCCTCTACTCTTGAGCATACACTAAGAGCTTGGGTATTGATAATATTGTGCATTCAGGTGTAAGGAAAGCTCTGCTTTCACCTTGAGCAAATGATGAGTGTTTTGAGAGGGCTCTGGCCTCTAGCATATCTCGCCAGTGAAAAGCCTGCTTACACTTTTAGCGTACACTGAGAGATAGCTTGCCGAGATCTCCAAGGAGCTCTGAAGAGCTAGAGCGCTTTGGTGTTGGAACGTGCTGGCGCTTCTGAGCCACCTGGTCAGATGGACTACCAGGTGAGGATGGCAGCTTCTGCTTGAGACTATATCGGCCAGTACATCCAGAAGGGTCAAAATGCTCAGCGGGAGATACTGGTTTAAGCATAAACGTAGCTTAATTTCACCTAGATAGCACTGAGAGAGAGAGAGCCTAATGTACATGTCTCAAGTCGCTAAAAGAGCTTTGATCGCAGACCAAGTCTGGTAATTGAAAGCAAAGCAGTCAGCTTATGATAAACAAAGTTGAAATGTTGAATCAACAGCACTCTTTAGAACGCCTATTGTTCACGTGTGTAAACATGGACGAAAACGGACTTCCTACGGAAAGGAGTCTGATCCGTCTACTTCAGGGAAGTCTAACTCAAAGGCAGCAAGGGTGAGATTTCACCTTTGTCCAACCTAAATAGTTAAAGGGAACGTGAGAGCCTCAATCAAGTTCCAGACTCAAAGACAATATCCCAAAGATGCCCCAGCATCAAACCAGGAACAAAGGCCAAGAGCAAAGTTCAAAAGCTAAACATTTTTAGCCAAGTCTTCAGTCAGCAGACAGAGGTCTGTCTCTACTGATGTCTGAAGTCAAAGCGGTGTAGTAGTGAGTGAGGGAGGAGACAGTGCCTCTCTGGTTATGACATCATGTTAAAAGTTTTTATAGTTGTATTCCACCTTTGCTGTTATTACTCCTATGTAAAAAAAGGGTTTATAATAATGTAGGAACAAATAATTGTTAAGGATCCCAGTGGGAGGCTGGATTTTGGGGTTAGGTGGGGCCCTCCACTCCCTGTTTCATATACAAACTGATAAGAAAAGTATTGGCCTTTATAACAAATTTAATCATTCCTTACCAGTAGAAGGTAGAAGACTGAGGCCTCTATGTAACCGTGGGGACTATTACCTGGAGTCCACTTTTTACTGTTAAATTAAGGTACGGTATAATGCATCTGCTTCCAACAGAAGGTTATGGAGCTGGCCATGTCTCTTGTGCTGTTGAATGAATAAGTATGCATAACTATAACAGTTAAAATACCAAAATATACATTGTAAAAAATGTTATTTTTATTAGTAAAATAAATTTTTGAATATACTTACCCGATAATCATGTAGCTGTCAACTCCGTTGCCCGACAGAATTCTACGGAGGGATACGCCAGCTATCACAATACTAGAAGGGGGTGTACTCACCAGCGCCACCTGTGGCCAGGTACTACAGTACTTCTTGTTGACACCTCCTCAATTTTTCCTCGGTCCACTGGTTCTCTATGGGGAGGAAGGGAGGGTCAATTAAATCATGATTATCGGGTAAGTATATTCAAAAATTTATTTTACTAATAAAAATAACATTTTTCAATATTAAACTTACCCGATAATCATGTAGCTGATTCACACCCAGGGGGGTGGGTGAAAACCAGTGTACAAGATTAAAGGATAGCTAAGTATCCCATATTTCATATAACAGTTATCTCAAATAACAATGAAATAATAAGTACCTGGTAAGGAAGTCGACTTGAACCGTTACTCTGCCTCTTTTTTAAGTTCGTCTTCCTTACTGAGCGCAGCGTTCCTCTTGGAGGCTGAATCAACTCAAAGGTGCTAAAGTATATAGGGCTGCAACCCCTACTAAAGGACCTCTACACAACCTCTAACCCAGGCGCTTCTCAAGAATGAATTGACCACCCGCCAAATCAAAAGGATGCGGAAGGCTTCTTAGCCTACCGTAACAACCATAAAAACAACAATAAAAGTATTCAAGAGAAAGGTTAAAAAAGGTTATGGGATTAAGGGAATGTAGTGGCTGAGCCCTCACCTACTACTGCACTCGCTGCTACGAATGGTCCCAGGGTGTAGCAGTTCTCGTAAAGAGACTGGACATCTTTCAGATAAAATGATGCAAACACTGACTTGCTCCTCCAATAGGTTGCATCCATTATGCTCTGCAGAGAACGGTTTTTATTAAAGGCCATCGAAGTAGCTACGGCTCTTACTTCGTGGGTCCTTACCTTCAGCAAAGCAAGGTCTTCCTCCTTTAAGTGAGAATGGGCTTCTCTAATCAGAAGCCTTATATAATACGAAACCCCGTTTTTGGACATGGGCCTCGAAGGTTTCTTGATGGCACACCATAAGGCTTCTGACTGTCCTCGAATAGGTTTTGACCTATTAAGATAATATTTCAGAGCTCTGACAGGGCAAAGAACTCTTTCTAGCTCGTTACCTACCATGTTGGAGAGGCTAGGTATTTCAAACGATCTAGGCCAAGGACGCGAAGGAAGTTCATTCTTAGCTAAGAATCCGAGCTGTAAAGAACATGTTGCAGATTCGGTCGTGAAACCAATGTTCTTGCTGAAGGCATGAACCTCACTGACTCTTTTAGCTGTTGCAAGGCAGACGAGAAAAAGAGTCTTGAGGGTAAGGTCCTTGAATGAAGCTGACTGGAGAGGTTCAAACCTAGGTGACATAAGGAACTTCAAGACTACGTCTAGGTTCCAGCCTGGAGTGGGTAGACGACGCTCTTTAGAAGTCTCAAAAGACTTAAGGATGTCTTGAAGGTCCTTGTTGGAAGAAAGGTCCAAACCTCTGTGGCGGAGAACTGAAGCCAACATACTCCTGTACCCTTTAATCGTAGGGGCTGAAAGGGATCTCTCATTCCTAAGATGTAATAGGAAGTCAGCTATTTGGGTCACAGAGGTATTGGTAGAGGATACTGCATTGGCTCTACACCAGCTCCGGAAGACTTCCCACTTGGATTGGTAGACTCTACGAGTGGAAACCCTCCTTGCTCTGGCAATCGCACTGGCTGCCTCCTTCGAAAAGCCTCTAGCTCTAGCGAATCTTTCGACAGTCTGAAGGCAGTCAGCCGAAGAGCGTGGAGGTTTGGGTGCAACCTGTCTACGTGAGGTTGACGTAGAAGGTCCACTCTTAGAGGGAGAGTCCTGGGGACGTCGACCAGCCATTGAAGTACCTCTGTGAACCATTCTCTTACAGGCCAAAGGGGAGCAACCAGCGTCAGCCGTGTCCCTTCGTGCGAGATGAACTTCTGAAGGACTTTGTTTATTATCTTGAACGGTGGAAATGCGTAAAGGTCGAGATGGGACCAGTTCAGCAGAAAAGCATCCACATGAACTGCTGCTGGGTCTGGAACTGGGGAACAGTACAACGGAAGTCTCTTGGTCATGGAGGTGGCAAACAGATCTATGGTCGGCTGACCCCACAAGGTCCAAAGTCTGTTGCACACGCTCTTGTGGAGGGTCCATTCCGTGGGAATGACCTGATCCCTTCTGCTTAGGCGATCTGCTGAGACGTTCATGTTGCCCTGAATGAACCTCGTGACTAGGGTGAGGTTTAGACTTCTTGACCAAATGAGGAGGTCCCTTGCGATCTCGTATAGGCTCCTCGAATGGGTCCCTCCTTGCTTGGAGATGTAAGCCAAGGCTGTGGTGTTGTCGGAGTTCACCTCCACCACCTTGCCTAGCAGGAGGGACTTGAAGTTCAACAGGGCTAAATGAACTGCTAGTAGCTCCTTGCAGTTGATGTGGAGCATTTCCTGTTCCTCGTTCCACGTTCCCGAGCACTCCTGTCCGTTCAAGGTCGCGCCCCAGCCCGAGTCCGATGCATCCGAGAAGAGATAAAGATTGGGGGTCTGAATCGCCAACGACAGGCCCTCCCTGAGAAGGAGATTGGTCTTCCACCACAAGAGAGTGGTCTTCATCTCTTTGGTGACTGGGATAGAGACTGCTTCGAGAGTCAAACCCTTGTCCCAATGAGCTGCAAGATGGAATTGAAGAGGGCGGAGGTGGAGTCTCCCTAGCTCGACGAACAGGGCCAGTGATGAAAGGGTCCCTGTGAGACTCATCCACTGTCTCACCGAGCAACTGCTCCTCTTCAGCATGCTCATGATGCAATCTAGGGCTTGGCTTATCCTTGGGGCCGATGGAAAAGCCCGAAAATCCTGACTCCGAATCTCCATTCCCAGGTACACAATGGATTGGGAGGGAATGAGCTGAGACTTTTCTAGGTTGACTAACAGACCCAGTTCTTTGATTAAGTCCAAAGTCCAGTTGAGACTCTCCAGACAGCGACGACTCGTGGAGGCTCTCAACAGCCAGTCGTCTAAGTAAAGGGAGGCTCTGATGTCCGATAAGTGGAGGAATTTTGCTATATTCCTCATCAGATGCGTAAACACCATAGGAGCTGTGCTTAGGCCAAAACACAGGGCTTGGAATTGGTAGACAACCTTTCCAAAAACGAATCTCAGGAAAGGTTGGGAGTCTGGATGAATAGGAACGTGAAAGTAAGCATCTTTCAGGTCCAACGAGACCATCCAGTCCTCCTGCCTGACCGCTGCTAGGACCGACTTCGTCGTCTCCATCGTGAACGTCTGCTTGGTGACATAAGCATTGAGCGCGCTGACGTCCAGCACCGGTCTCCAACCTCCTGTCTTCTTGGCCACCAGAAAGAGACGGTTGTAGAAGCCCGGGGATTGATGGTCCCGGACTATAACCACTGCCTTCTTCTGTAAAAGGAGCGACACCTCCTGGTGCAACGCTAGCCTCTTGTCCTTTTCTTTGTAGTTGGGAGAGAGGTTGATGGGAGATGTGGTCAGAGGGGGTTTGCGGCAGAATGGTATCCTGTAACCCTCCCTCAGCCAACTGACAGACTGGGCGTCTGCACCTCTCTTTTCCCAGGCTTGCCAGAAGATCTTGAGTCTGGCTCCTACTGCTGTCTGGAGATGAGGAGAGTCAGTTTTTTCCTTTAGAAGCCTTGGAACCTTTCCTAGACTTGCTCCTGGAAGAGTCTGGACGGGAGCTTCCTCGGCTGGGGGCTCTACCACGAAAGGGCGGAATAAACCTCGTAGCAGGAGTATCAGCCACTGGGGTGCGATAAGTCCTGGGGACTGAGGTAGCAACCTTAGTCTTACGAGCTGATGAGGCCACAAGATCATGGGTGTCCTTTTGTATCAGGGCCGCAGACAAGTCCTTAACAAGCTCTTCGGGAAAAAGGAACTTCGAGAGCGGAGCGAAAAGGAGTTGAGACCTTTGACAAGGTGTGATGCTGGAGGAAAGGAAGGTACAAAGCTGCTCCCTTTTCTTAAGCACCCCTGACACAAACATCGATGCAAGCTCGCCAGATCCATCCCTAATAGCCTTATCCATGCAGGACATTAAGAGCATGGCAGAGTCCTTGTCCGCAGGGGAGGTCTTCTTGCTAAGGGCCCCCAGGCACCAGTCTAGGAAATTGAACATCTCAAAGGCTCTAAAAACACCCTTCAGGAAGTGATCAAGGTCTGAGAAGGTCCAGCAAACCTTAGAGCGCCTCATTGCTGTTCTACGAGGAGAGTCTACCAAACTTGAGAAGTCAGCCTGGGCAGAGGCAGGTACTCCCAAGCCTGGTTCCTCTCCTGTGGCATACCAAACGCCCGCTTTAGAAGTGAGCTTAGTCGGAGGAAACATAAAGGAAGTCTTTCCTAGTTGCTGCTTAGACTGCAACCACTCCCCTAAAATCCTTAACGCTCTCTTAGAGGACCTTGCTAAGACGAGCTTAGTATACGTAGACTTAGCTGGCTGCATGCCCAGCGAAAACTCAGATGGCGGAGAGCGGGGGATAGCAGAGACAAAATGGTCTGGGTATACCTCTCTGAAAAGAGCCAAGACCTTACGAAAGTCAATAGGAGGCGGAGAAGACTTGGATTCATCCACGTCTGATGAGGGATCCAGGTGTGCAGCCTCATCATCAGAAACCTCATCACCAGATTGTAGCGAAGTGAGAGGTAAGGTATGTTGAACAGCAGAATCAGCACGAGCTGGAACAAAAATACTTGTGGTTTCCTCCTCAAGTCTCTGTTGAGGGAACACCTGAGGCTCAGGCTGCAAAGGCTGATCAAAAGAAGTAGCAGAAGGTAGGCGCATGGATGGAGGGGGCTGACTCCTGGCATGAGTGTCTGAACTCAAGAGTTGCGCTTGCTGTAAGGTTGGTGGATGCGCAGTAGCAGGTTCCTGAGGAACGAGTTGAGGTTCCTGAGGTGTGAGCTGTGAGCGATGAGGTAGTGGCTGCGCAGAACGCAGTAATTGTCTCGCGAGTTGAGGTTCCTGAGGCGCAAGGCTAAGGTGTTGAGGTGCTTGCCTTGAGGAGGGTTGAGGTCGCTGCAGCGAGAGCTGAGGAGTCTGACTCATGGATGGGAGAGGTTGTTGTACCACAATAGAGTGTTGCCTCACTGGTGGAACTGCAAGTGGAAGCGGAGGAAGCAAGGTATAAGCTTCCTGTTCCCATTGCTGAGGTTGCCTTAAGGAAGGCGGAGGTAGCTGCACACCACTGGAAACAGTCAACTCAGAACGTGGTAAGGTATCCTGAGGAGCCTCAACATCGTGCGCCTGGCAGGCAGGACTGCGGTTAGGCGGAGCGATCGCAGGAGGAGGTGTAACCTTCTCAGCCTGACACTCACGCATCAAGACCGCAAGTTGTGACTGCATGGACTGCAGTAGAGTCAACTTGGGGTCGGCAGACACTAAGGTCTGCTGAGGTAAAGCCTTAACAGCAGAGATCTGTTGCGGCAGCACCTTACTCCTCTTAGGAGGAGTGCATTCAACTGATGACTGCGGCGAGTCAGAGCTGATCCAATGACTGCAGCCAGGTTGTAGAGCTCTTGAGGTCTGGACTCTGCGTTTGAGTGGTCTTGAGACCTGAGTCCAACGTTTCTTCCCTGACAATTCTTCAGCAGACGAGTAAAAGACGGGCTCAATCGTCTGCAGGTGGGAGTGACGGTCTCTGGAAGACACGCCCGCAACCACCGAGGATAGTTCTGTGCGCCGATCAAGGCCTGCCGAACCCTTTTGCCCTTCGACATTGCTTCTCCCCTGGGCTTGGGAGCTTGCAAGAGGTCCCGGACTGGGAGGACGACTGGCACGCACAGAAGTACCCTCACGCACCACACTGACACTGACACTAGCACTTGGCACTGCACTGACACTAGCACTCGTCACAGCACTGGCACTATTACCACCCACTGCACTCTTGATCTTAAGTTCCTTGACTTCGGTCATAAGAGACTTATGATCACTAACCACCGACTCCACTTTGTCACCTAAAGCCTGAATGGCACGCAAAACAACAGACATATCAGGTTGAGGGCAAATAGTAGGTTCGGGGGTAGCCACTACAGGGGGAGGAAAAGGTAGGGGATCATGAGGTGAGGAAAAAAGTGAAGAGCGAGAAGAACTCCTCCTAACTCTCTCTCTCTCTAACTTGGTTGAATACTTAAGAAATCGGACAAAATCAAGTTCCGAAAGTCCGGCGCATTCCTCACATCGATCTTCCAACTGACAGGGCCTTTCCCTACAGTCAGAACAAGCGGTGTGAGGATCTACCGAGGCCTTCGGAATACGCCTATTACAAGACCTACATCGTCTATGGGGTGGGGCTTGTGAAATGTCAGACATCTTGAATCAAAAGAGTTAGCCAAGTGGGGATTCCAAATCAAGCAAAAAGATCGTTAACCATTAATCAGGACTAAATAATAGCTATCTAAGCTAATATAGAAGTTTTCCAGTAAAGCGACAGCCGAAATCTGAGAGAAATACTTCACCAAAAGCCGTGAAAATACTCCAAGATCATAAGCGTATCCCAGAACGTCTTGCCGGAAGCACGACAGAGGAAAAATTGAGGAGGTGTCAACAAGAAGTACTGTAGTACCTGGCCACAGGTGGCGCTGGTGAGTACACCCCCTTCTAGTATTGTGATAGCTGGCGTATCCCTCCGTAGAATTCTGTCGAGCAACGGAGTTGACAGCTACATGATTATCGGGTAAGTTTAATATTGAAAAAAATAACATTAAAGATACCTTCACCTGTCAAATATACATATTCAGTATAGAGAGGGTATAACTTTTAAACAAGTTTTTTACTCCCATTGGAGCACGTATCTTCATGTCTGATCATAGCCTCTCGATGTTCTATGTATATTATGGTAGGTAAGATACAAGTAGGTTAAGTAAGGGTAGGTTAAGAAAGGGTGGGTTAAATAAGGGTAGGTAAGGTAAGGCACAAGTAGGTAAGGTAAGGTACAAGTAGGTAAGGTAAGGTACAAGTAGGTAAGGTAAGGTACAAGTAGGTAAGGTAAGGGTATGTAAGGTTAAGGAAGGTAAGGTAAGGTTAGGGTATGTAAGGTATAAGTAGGTAAGGTAAGGCACAAGTAGGTAAGGTAAGGCACAAGTAGGTAAGGTAAGGTACAAGTAGGTAAGGTAAGGGTATGTAAGGTTAAGGAAGGTAAGGTTAGGGTATGTAAGGTATAAGTAGGTAAGGTAAGGGTATGTAAGGTTAAGGAAGGTACGGTAAGCTTAGGGTAGGTAAGGTACAAGTAGGTTAGGTTAGATTAGATAAGGTTAGGGTAGGTTATGTTAAGGCTAGGGAAGATAAAGATTCGGTATGGTAAGGCTGGCTGAAATACGGATAGGGAAGGTAGAAGTAGGTAAAGTGAGAGAATGTAATGGAAGGGCAGGTAGGGTGAAGTTAGTTAAATTGGGACTAGGTAAGGTAAGGTAAAGTAAGGTAAAGACTGGTAAGGCAAGGGTAGGATAGGTAATGGAAGTGTGGGAATTACAATTGACAAACCATATATATATATATATATATATATATATATATATATATATATACATATATATATATACATATATATATATATATATATATATATATATATATATATATATATATATATATATATATATATATATATATATATATATATATATATATATATATATATATATATATATATATGGTAAATATGTATTGGTAATACACTACAATGAAACCGACTAGTTCTCGAAAAGAAAAAAAAAAGTATAGGCCATCAAGAAAGAAGACCACTTTAAGCTGTAAAATTATTTGTATATCAATGAATTTATTGCGAAATAAGGAATGCCTCACCTTCACAGTAATGGGAAACAAAAGAATTGCACGACATAATAATATTATAGACGTTCCTTAATGTCATTTGGAAATAACAATGTGTGAGACACCAGACGTAGTAGTTACTCTTGTGTTTTCCAAACAGTGTCAAGTTCCAGCAATGTTCAACCAAATCTAACGCCCTTTTTTCACTTATATATCCCTCATTTCAATCATCATGACCAATCCTATTTCATTAGAATCTACACTGAATAGCTAGTATAAATCTAGAAATTACAGTAGTGAAGTTGATATTAGTAGAAAAAAAAATGATTGTTGAAAGATATATAGAAAGACTTCGAAAGAGGTCAGGAGATTCTTGTGTACATAGAAAGCTCGGTGATAGAAGTTGTATTACTTCGTATTAATTCAATATATAGAATAAGTCTTTTAATAGTTTATATATGACATGTCTGTTGTTACTGTTTTTAGAATGATTTATTGTTAGTTTGTTATTATTTATTCATTTCCTTATTTCCTCTCCTCACTGGGCTATTTTTTCCTATTGGAGCCCTTTGGGCTTATAGCATCTTGCTTTTCCAACTAGAGTTGTAGCTTGGCTAATAATAATAATAATAATAATAATAATAATAATAATAATAATAATAATAATAAGGGGATGAAATATACATCAGCAGTGAAAATCCTAATAGTCAGTATTAGATTATATTATTAAAGATTACTTTCGTATATTTCGTAAGATTTATTTGGGGTTCTACTTAAGATAAATGGATAAAACCATCTTAAGATTATACATTTTGACTTGTGATGATACAAAGAAATACAATATGCAGTAATAACTTGAGGAAACTCTCTCTCTCTCTCTCTCTCTCTCTCTCTCTCTCTCTCTCTCTCTCTCTCTCTCTCTCTCTCTCTCTCTCTCTTGAAAGCATACCCTCGTTAAATTAGTTTATCTTATTATGTATTAATAATGGCGATTAATTGTGTATATTTTATATATATTTTTTTTAAAATTTTCTGAAGGTTTATGCATTAATCATTACTCCAACATTAATATTCCATTAGGAATTTATTGGATGTCAAGATAGGACAAGAGATACACGATGCTGGAGACATGTAGTTTAATGCGTCCTCAGATACAGACTGATGCTGTTGCTCTCTGCAACCGGCACAGTGCCACTCACTTGGCGCCTGCCCGCCATGGGAAAACATATCTTACTGCAGGTACTCCATCATCCCCCCCCCCCCCGAGATTAATACATGGGTATACATGGAGAGGCAATGATAAAAAATAATGCATGGATATACATGGATTAAATTGGGTGCATGTGCAAGAATAAGAAGACAGGTACATAGCTGTCAGGAATGCAAAATACAATGTGCGGGTAATACATGTTCATAGAATAATATGAAAAGCAAAAGCAATAAAAGACAGAAAGAAAAAAAAATGTATGCAGGTGCCGCTGTAATGTACGATGATCACATGTAGTCATCCATCCACGCCGGCCTTCTAGTGCACCGTGATGGGCGTGGCTTCCGTGCTGCATGTGGGCTGGGCGTGGGGTGACTGCCTGGTAGCTGCTCGGGCGTGGGCGTGGCTGGATGCGTAGCGGGTGTGGCCTGCCTAGGCTGGGGCCCCGATGATGTGAGACGCAGGTGCTTCCTGTTGCGGAGGGAGAGGCGCCCGCTGCCGTCTAGCTTGACTAGGTACTGTCGGTATGGGAGCGTTTCCGCTACGGTACCGGTGCGGTCCCACAGCTTAGTGGCCTGATTTTGCACTCGTACTTGGGATCCCGGGTTGATGGCTGGAAGCTTTCTGGACGGTCCAGTCCTGGTGAGGGCAGCACCACTGTCGGCCATCTGACGTTCTCTCTGCCGTAAGGTTGCCCCCCAGTGTTTGTCTACCGTGAGGTGCCAGCGAGCCGTAGGTACGCCATCTCGGAGCTGCCTGCCCGCTGCCATCTGAGCGGGTGACCTGTTTATTCTGCGGAGGGGGGTGTTGAGGTACTGCAGGATAGCCATAGAGGACTTGTCCGTGTCGAGGGTGCCGCTGCTGCCCGTGTTCGCCATTATTATCCGCTTCCCAATCTTGACTGCGGCCTCTGCCCTGCCATTGGACTGCGGGTACTGGGCGGATGACAGACGCACAGACACGCCCCATAACTTGAAGAATTCCCCCATTTCCTCACTTGCCAGATTGGTGCCACCGTCCGTGGAAATTTGCTCCGGGGCCCCCCATCTGGCGAAGTAGCGACGTAGCTGAGTCTTGATGTGGGAGGAGGAGGTTCCGTGGGGGAAGTGGGTGAGCTCCAGCCACCCTGTGAGCCTGTCTGCGTAGGCCATGTACGAGTGTCCGTCGTGCTGAAACATATCTGCAACCGTCATCTGGAAGGGGTACTCTGGGGGCGGCGTGATAATGAGTTCCTCCGCGGCCTGAGATGGTGCGTGTACATCGCATTCTTCACACGAGGATCGGTGATACTGCAGGTCCCCCTCGAGTCCAGGCCAGTATACCGTCTGGCGCGCTCGTCGTTGCATCGAGTCCAGGCCTTGGTGCCCCGCGTGTAGGTTGGCAGCCACCTGCTGACGGAGAGGCTCCGGGATAACTAGGCGAACGTTGCCCTGTTCGAACGTATATGTCACCAAGTCTTGGATAACGGCCAGCCTCTCCCTGACACTGTAAAAGGGCCGAAGGCACGCAATTTCCTGGGACTTCCTATCGGCCCAGTCCCCGGCCAGGACTCTGGCTGTGAGCAGCTGGTACACGGGGTCGATGGTGGCGGCGTGCCTAACTCTCGCCTCGTCCACGACACAGCTGTCGTGCTCCACTGCTGCCACGACGGCGGCCGCCATGGTGTCGGTGAGGTCTTCGTTGAGGTCCATGTCGTAGGCGCTGGGATCGGCCTTTAAGGCGGGATATCGGGACAGGAAGTCCGCCGCGCTGTTACGCTTCCCTGGCAGGTACTTGACCCTGAATCGGTACTGCAGAGTTCTCTCCTTCAGCCTGAAAAGGCGGGGGTTCGAGATTTCCGTGAGGGCACGATCCCCCAGTAACTTGGTTAACGGGCGGTGGTCCGTCACAACGGTGAGGTTGGGGCACCCCAGCAAGAACAGCCTCGCCTTCTGGAGACACCAGGCTACGGCAAGGGCCTCCCCTTCCACGGCAGCGTAGCCAGCTTCAGCGGCGGTGAGATGGCGGCTGCCGCATAGTGCCAGGCGCCACCCACCCGTGCAGCAAAAGGGCGTATTGGCGGAGCTGCATGAGCAGTACTGTTGAAGGATGACGAACCCTATGCCTTCTTTACTCCAGTCGGTGATCGCTGCTGTGGGGCGGCTCCTGTCGTAGTAGGCCAGTCCGTCCTTCGCTAGTTGGCATATCATATCTTGGGCGTGATGAAATTTGGTGTGGAGTGCCTCGTCCCAGTACACTGCCTTCCCCGTTGGTTTTTTGAGGAGCTCCCTGAACGGATTCATGATAGGGGCTGTTGCGAGGAATGGCGCCAGCTGGTTGACAAATCCGTACCAAGCCCTTATGTCGGTGATAGAGGGCTGACGTGGCATCGGGAAGTTCTTGATGGCCGCCAAACGTTCCTCTGTTGGCTTGTAGGCCTCCCAGCCCAGGTTGAAGCCCACGAAGTCTACTTCCCTTCTGGCGAATTGGAATTTCTCCGGCTTAAGCGTGATACCCTTGGCTGCGCATGTTTCGAGGAAGTCGTAGGCATGCCAGAAGGCCCCTTCGATGTTGTCGTCGTAGAGTAAGGTGTCGTCCACGCACTTGTATTTCCTCTGGATATCCTGGATGGCGTCGTCAAACCGTTTGGTATACGCATCGCCAGCGGAGCAGTGCCCCATGGGTGTACGACGGTAACGAAACCTTCCCCAGGGGGTAATAAATGTGGTTAGATCGCGGCTTTCTTCGTCTAACTCCACCTGGTGGTATCCCCAGTACGCGTCCGCCACGGTCTTGAACGTGTGCTTAGGAACCCCGGACACCATGTCGAATGGGGCAGGGGTGTGATGTGTCTCCCGTAGGCAAGATGCGTTGAGGCGCTGATAGTCGACTGTACGGCGTGGCTGTCCTGATTTCTTGGCGACGACCACCATACGGGCGCACCATTCGGTTGGCTGCCCAGCGGGTACCGGTTCTATAACGCCACGGGCGGCATCTTCTTCGAGCTGGGCCTTCACTTCTTCTTCCCAGTGTTTCGGCACTGATGCTGGGGTATGGCATGCGTAAGGCGTAGTTCCTGGGAGCAGGTGGATACGGTGCGGTTTCCCCTGCATCACTGGTAGTGGTTTCCTGGCTGTGTTGAAAGTCGTCGTAGCGAAATGTTGTAGGAGCCAGGCTTCCAACCTGGCCGCATGTTCCTCCTGGGGTGGCATGGGCACCTCGGCAGGTCGGGGTGGTACCTGGGCGGCCCGCCTGGCTGTGCCATCGAACAGGCTCACGTGTGCCACCGCGGGGGAGGGATAGGGGAATTCCTTGGGTATCAGCGTTAAATCCTTGCAAGCGTTCAACGACAGAAAGAGGTGCTTTGCCGACTGCACGAAGTACACGTCCTGCTCCGTGGTGCGACCTTGCAGGGTGACGTGGCACACGGCAGATCCAAGGCACTTCAGGGGAAGGTTTGCCACATCCCGCAAACCGGCCCGGGGTGTGAGAACTGCTGGGCGGACTTGGAGGTGCGATAGCAAGGAGGGCCCGGCCACACATACCTGTGCCCCAGTGTCCGCCACGGCGGTGACTGGCACTCGCACTCCCGTATCGTTGTGCACGACTGTCACCTCCACTACTGGGTGGCGGGCAAGGTTGGCGCCTGCAACAAGCACAGCACTAGACGTAGCACTAGACACATCCGTCGGGGATCCTGCCGATTTTGCCTGTGACTTCCTGCAGCATCTGTGATAGTGGCCCTGCTTGTGGCACCCGTTGCATAAGACGGATTTAGCGGGGCATGAAGCTCTACCAGGGGCATGGCGCCCACCGCAGTTCCCGCAGGAGGGGGGTGGGGGACCCCTGCCTGTGCCAGCGACGGTTGCACTTGGATGATCTGCCTCAGGTGTTTCGCTGCCAGCTGCACAAGCAGATTCCCTCCAGTTGCATTGGCGAGCAGCAGCGTCGACGCGGGCCGCCTCATATGCACAGCACTTGGCCCTAAGGGCACTAACACTATTGATATCATTGCTACACTGGTATACATGGCGGCGCATAGCCTCATCGCTTAGGCCCACCATTAACTTGGGTAATAACATATATTCAGCCAGATTGCACTGACACTGAGGGCACTGGAAATTGCAATCGGTGGCCTTCTGAGAACACTTTAAAAAATAATCACTGACACTTTCTCCTGGGCCTTGTACCGCGTTAAAAAACTCCGACCATAATACGGCACGATTTGTAGAACGCAACACAATATCGCGAATAAAGTCCATGGCTTCCGTAGCGGTGAGGTTGCCCCATTCCTGTGACGTGAATCTGGCATCTAGCGCCCGTTGCAGAGGGGGTGTGCAGTATAGCCTGATGTGGTGGACGACCTCGTGGGGCGGTAGTCTGCACAGTTCGATCCAGCATTCCATCGACCTCCTCCAGGACCTGAATGCAGCGGGCTTCAGCTCAATTTCGCACTTCTCCGGGGCTGCAGACGCGGGGACACGAGGTGCAGGGGTAGCATGTGTCGCAAGCCGGTCACGGAGAGCGTTGATCATATGTTGCTGTGCCGCCATGGCTTGCCTGGCTTCTTGCAGGGCAGGGACAAGTCCACGGGGGACGACAGGGCGTGCGGCCCTTGGGGTGGACTGCATTGAGCGGCGCTGGAAGGGCATGGTGAGGGTCGCGTTTGTCCTTGATAATCACTGCGCCATATTGGATGTCAAGATAGGACAAGAGATACACGATGCTGGAGACATGTAGTTTAATGCGTCCTCAGGTACAGACTGATGCTGTTGCTCTCTGCAACCGGCACAGTGCCACTCACTTGGCGCCTGCCCGCCATGGGAAAACATATCTTACTGCAGGTACTCCATCAGAATTCTTCGTGTGTAGGCTACTATGAATTGAAATCTTACAACAAATACATCTCATTTATCTTCCTCATTCATATTTAATATAACATGGATAACCAGGATAAAATCTCATTATATTCTATCTGGAAAATGAGAGAGAGAGAGAGAGAGAGAGAGAGAGAGAGAGAGAGAGAGAGAGAGAGAGAGAGAGAGAGAGAGAGAGAGATCAGGGATCAAGTAAAGATAAGCACCCCTGCAT
Organism: Palaemon carinicauda; assembly: GCF_036898095.1. NCBI lineage: Eukaryota > Metazoa > Arthropoda > Malacostraca > Decapoda > Palaemonidae > Palaemon > Palaemon carinicauda. The sequence goes on from NC_090737.1 coordinate 7,375,726, forward strand.
GGCCCAGGGAGTGCTTATCTTTACTTGCTCAAATATGGGAGTGCTTTCCTTTACTTGCACAATTTCGGGAGTGCTTTTCTTTACTTGCTCAAAATTATTTAATTTGTTCTGACAGGTTGTTTTCTCTTTTGAATAGTTCAAATAGTTGCGTTAACGAGTTGTTTTCTCTTCTTATTTGAGGATATCATTTTGGCTGTTCTGATAGATTATTTATGTTCTGACAGGTTGTTTTCTCTTCTGAATAGTTTAAATAGTTACATTAACGAGTTGTTTTCTCTTCTTATTTGAGTATATAATTTTTGCTGTTCGGATAGATTTTACTTTTTAGCATGATATACCTCAGAAAGTCGTATAAAGTCTTGAGAGAAACCCTTAACATGGACCGTTCTCTGTATGAAGAAATTCTTAAGCCACTGTTGGTTGAGGACCCGACTCCTGCAATTAACTGGATGAAGCAGCAGAAACTTTTGAGAGCTGAACTAAAATACCCTCATTGTAGCATTTTAATGAAGTGGACAAAACGTTCTTCAATACAAGACAAATATGTCTGGAAGTGCCAAGTTAAGGAATGCAGTAAATATAAGCACTACGAATCAATTCGCAAAGATTCGTTTTTTTATCGCTCAAAGCTTTCTTTACAAAAGTGGATTGAAGGAATCTTCTACTGGTGTCAGGAACTGAGTGTTTTGCAGACCGTACAGTTATTGAATGTTTCAAAAGTGACAGTTATTGACATGTTCAGCTTTTTTCGTGAAATTTGCTTGAAACATTTTGAAAGGAACCCTATCAAGCTTGGTGGACCAGGCACAACGGTACAAATTGATGAATCTTGTTTTAGCCATAAACCAAAGCACCATAGAGGACGTTCTCCCCAGAATCCACTATGGGTATTTGGAATAGTAGATCCTACTTCATCACCATCCCTGGGTTATATGGAGATTGTTGATTCGCGCAATGCCGAAACACTGTTGCCGATAATTAGGAAAGTAGTTATGCCTGGAACAATTATTCACAGTGATCAATGGAAAGCATACAGGAACATTGAAAGGGACCTTGGATATACGCATCATACAGTTAACCACTCCGTGAATTTTGTTGACAGGACTACAGGCGTTCATACACAAGCAGTAGAGAGCTACTGGAACAAACACAAAATAAGAATAAAACGGATGATAGGATGTAAACGAGAATTTTTGAACTCTTATTTGCATGAATTCATGTGGAGCGAACGTAACAAGAACGACAAGTTTCATAGATTTTGTGAAACTATAGCAAGACAGTATTATTTTAATTAAATTTTTACAAGTATTTTTGATTTCTGGACTCGACATCTTATTTCAGTGTTGTATATTTCATTTTATATTTCATATATCAATAAAATTTCAAAATAATTTATTGTGTTTAAAGTTTAAACCATGATTATAATAATGTGCTTATCTTTACATGCTCAAATATGGGAGTGCTTATCTTTACTTGCTTTTATTCAAGACCAGGGAGTGCTTATCTTTACTTGCTCAAATATGGGAGTGCTATTCTTTACTTGCACAAATTCGGGGGTGCTTTTCTATACTAGTCAGTTATGAGGGTGCTTATCTTTACTTGATCCGAGATCAGACATAGTTACTGTTGTTCCAAACAGTTTTAAGAACAGCTTACTACCCCAAAAAGATTCCAACAATGTTCAACCAAATTTAACGCCTTTTGTAAATGAAGCGTAAAGTAGATGATGAATGGAGAAGTATTGAATTAAAAGTTCAAGATAGAGACGACTGGTGAAATCTAACCGAGGCCCTTTGCGTCAATAGGCGTAGGGGATGATGATGACGATGAGGATGAAATGAATCTCACACGAATAGCCTATGTCTCCCAAATAAAATCGAAACGTAATTAAATACCAGTAGGCCTACTGTAATTCCGAATAGACGTTGGAAAATCTAACTTGTAGCCTACAGTTCTGAACTCACCACTCTCTAAAAATCCTTTTACGCTAATGAAAAGAAAAGTTAGTACGACATAAAATCACTAGTTAATCCCATCTCTAACCTGAATTATAAATACCTGCAACTCCATTTCTAACACGATCACTAGTTAATTGACACACCATAACTCAACTGTGTCTATGACTCGAGTGACGACACACAGTCTAGGCTCTAGGACAACTTCTAGACTGATTTTTTACCCCACAAGACAAAGATATCCCTAGACAAGCTCTAAAATTTCCCTAAATCGGAAATAATTTCTCCAAGCACTTCTCGACACAATTTAATCTGAGCTATTGGCTGTATATACTGTTGGAATTTTCTATAATCATAATATACTGTGCATTTACTTATAATTATTATTATGTGAGAAATCACAAGCAACAAGAATTAGTTAAAAATAATTTGAAGAGTTTTTCATTACTTGTTTTGATTTCAATGTGTTATCTGAAAAATTTTATTATTATTATTATTATTATTATTATTATTATTATTATTATTATTATTATCGCTTTTCCAACAAGGGTTGTAGCTTAGCAAGTAATAATAATAATAATAATATGAATAAATCCTACTGAAGACCAATTCTTTACAACGCTAATCTGATATACTGAAGTCATATGTATACAGATGAATATTTACGCAGAATAACATTAAATTTCCCCCATATACATACACACACACACACACACACACACACACACACACACACACACATATATATATATATATATATATATATATATATATATATATATATATATATATATATATATATATATATATATATATATATATATATATATATATCCTTTCAATAATACCTTGCCTTTTTGCAAGGAAATACCTGATTGATCTTTAGATAGACTAGTTGAAATATGATCAGCATTCCAAAGGCATTTTTTAAAACGGCTTTAGTATCTAATAGATATATAAGAGAAAACGATACGTAACTTTATAGCTTTAGAAAACGTAATTTAATGGTACACTTCACAGACTCGAAAATCTGATTTTGAAAAATTTATTATAAAAAAGTATACGACACGATGGCATTACTAGAGCTAGAACTGCTAAATATCTCCTCAGATATATTCAATAATTTCTCCATATAAGTGGTACGAAATATATAAAAAGTACAGAAAGGCCACAGAACCTAACAAACCCACCTAACCTTGCCTAGAAGTACCCCGGTCACAAAACACGAATAATGACTATTGGGGAATGACTTACTTTTATGAAGGAAACGTCGAAACTTGCTGGACTCGGTTGGGGCAGTTTAAACGTTGAGGAATAACATTGTGAGATTTAAGAAAATGATCAATATAACCTGAATTATCACCAAAATCACCATGGAATTGAGCCACTGCTTTTAGATACGGAATGCTGCAACCGGTACAAGTTTCTATAATATGTTCCATCTCAAAATACGGGAAAAAAAACGCACTAGTAACGAAGGACGAGTAACTAGGTCAAAGGTTAAAACGGGAAAGGCAGGGGAACAATGGGTCGGAAAACAGGGCATACAGAGATAAAGGAAGGGGGGGGGGTAGGGAGATATCTGAATAGGACTAGAGTGATGATTGGTTAAGGGAAAAACAACGAACAAAAGAGAAAACATGAATGAACTAATTACGGAAACTAGACAAAAGAAAAGTTTTATAAGACACAGAGGAGAGAAAAGGAACTAACCAACAAAAATAATTACAAACAATATAGGAAGATAAAATGGAATGAACGTTAAATAATAGAGAATGGGAATATAAAATGAGGAGATCATACCGAGAATTAACTGGAAAAAAAACTAGTCCAGGGTAAGTATTTATGTGAAACCGGGAAGGGATAAAGAAATAACCAAACAAATAAAACCAATATAGGAAGGTAAAATGGAATGAATGATAAATAATATTGAATGGGAATAAAAAATGAGAAAATAACACTAATAAAAAGAGTAAAAGGGGGAGTGGAAACTCCTGCGCAGGGGGTGGGGGGATATATGCGCAGATCGGAAACTGGTGAAACGAACAAATGGGAAAGGAAATAACAAAACAAATAAACCCAATATAGGAAGGTAAAATGGAATGTATGATAAATTATATTGAATGGGAATATAAAATGAGAAAATAATACGGTAATAAAAAGAGTAATAATGAAGAGAAACTCCTGCGAAGGGGGGTTATATAAGCGAAGGACGGAAGATAGGGCGAACGAACAAACGAACAAATGGGTGCTAATGTTAGAATGAAACGCTAACATTTGATCTACATCAGGTATGGAATTCTAACATTTAATCTACATCAGGCGTTGGCAGCACTGGTTACTGTATTACTACAAGAATTAACCTTTGAAACGGCTCCTCCCAAATATATCCAGGTATACTGATTTGTCTTTTTCTACGGTTATAATAAATACCAGAAAGAAATGTATAGAGAAGAAAAGGACTGAATTACGGTTATATATCGATTCCCCAGTATGTTTTCCCCACCCAAAACCCCGAGTTCCCACTGGGGGTCCCCCATTATCGGCGGATATAGATGTATATATATTTCTGTAACTATTCATTTGCGACGGGAACGAGTGTTATTTTCGAAGGGAGCGTAATTTATCCTATAAGAAAAAGTAGTTGGAATACTAGGATACATTGAGATGTAATAATATACAATGAAACCTTTATATATATATATATATATATATATATATATATATATATATATATATATATATATATATATATATGTATATATATATATATATATATATATATATATATATATATATATATATATATATATATATATATATATATATATATATATATGTATATATATATATATATATATATATATATATATATATATATATATATATATATATATATATATATATATATATATATATATATATATATATATATATATATATATATATATATATATATATATATATATATATGGATTCGTCTCTGATATTCAGGGCGTCTCTTTAACTTGGTGTAGACTCATTTCAAGACTAAATTATCTGCTTGATTGGGTTGTGGATTCAGAGGAACGCTTACGCTCTTTATAGTTTTTACAGAGTCCTTTTGGCAGATCAACATACTAGAATTTCCCATGTGTGTATAAATCTAATATCTTTTAAGGAAACCTTTCCCCTCACTCCACAATCATTGACATAGTCTATTTTTCCCTTCAGCTTCTCTCTTTGCATTTTTGGCATTGTCAATGTATCCAACATTGTTTTAATCCTTCTTGGAATGTTCGTGAATAAAAGGTCTTTGCCAACATATGTATGAGCCTTCAACAGATTTTGCCAGGCTTTGTTCCTTCCTTCATGTGGTAAAATCTATTATATTATACACAAATCTTAGATTTTACTACAATTAAGTACAAACGAATGCGATGGAACATAGTCATTTCTTCATCTAGATCCAAATGAAATAAATGTTTTAAATATAAATTTCCGTTTTACTTTTCTGTCTCAGAAAAATCAAAGCATATATTGTCAATAAATAGTGAATGAAAGGAAAGATTTAAGTTTCAAATATATATATATATATATATATATATATATATATATATATATATATATATATATATATGTATATATATACAAAACCAACCCAGCCACTGAGGGGGGCAAGCTAGCCTCAACTTGGTGCCGGTCCCAATCCTGGGTAAATGGGGAAGGTTGGCGGCAGGAAAGGCTTCCGGCTATGAAAAAATTAGCCAAAACAACTATGGTCAGCGAGTATAATCAAAGAAGAATAATAATTCAAAACCCCATATTTTGCATTTAAAAATTGAGTCTTTCCATTCAATCCTTGTCTATTGATATATAAAAAAACTGTATGGGTTAAAGCATACTGACCCAGTTTACTGGTACCTCTCACTTAGTTTGCACACGCAAAAAAAAAAAAAGTTCCGTTAACTTCTTTTATAACTTTATTGTATTTCAATGTTCACCCATACACAATGGCACTTGAAAAGTTTAGTAGTGGAAGTGATAAGCCATAAAGAAAGGTTCCAATAGCCACAAAATTACTAAGGAGATAATTCATAAGGCAATAAGGTAAGATAATTCTTTTTCTTGATGGGACACCACTCATATCAAACTTAGGTAACAAACCAGAGAAGAAGACAAGAGCAAAACATAGTATCCTTCAGTAATAAATATACCACAAGTTCATCCCCCTACTATGGGCAGCAGGAGAGGGAATGCCGGTCTCTGATTTTCTCTCCTCCCTCTACCACCTTTTCCACCTAGACTAGGTTGGATTCCCTGAAAGGGATGTGCTTGCACAAGAACCCTTTGAGCAATGGAGGTCATAGGTGGTTCTGATCAGGGTGTAGAGAAAGGTGCAGCGACCTTCTTTACCACCAACCCAGCAGGCATGGACCCACGCAGAGGTTTCGCAGCAGATACCCATGAAGGACCAGAGCCCTTGACGGAGAGAGCGATGGATCAGGGAGTTCTGAAAAGCAGTTTTCCTCCACGGGCTGCACGGAACTCCTGAAAAGAAGAGACGTGGCCTCTCGCACTGACGTGTTATAGCACTTCAAGAGCCATTTTTGGACTAACTTGATTTTAAAATGGGAACACCGAGCATTCCTCCCCTTTAATAAAATATCTAGTTAGCCCATTAGCTGGCTGACTGACTGGTGTACTAAGGTGGCTGCCTTCCTCTAGCAGCATAAAATTTGTACATCACAGACTTAGGGTTGATAACCCTATTAACTTTACAAAGTGTCATTGTGTCTGACCACTGGTCAAGCCAAAAGACAACTTGGAGGATGGCTTTGGTAGAAGACTCCATGACTAATGACTCAAGAGGCAAAGGAAGAGGTACTTTTTGTCCTGCAACTCTCCATGGAGAGGGCCCCAAACAGTGAGCATAATGAGCACATCTGAAGGGGTGATGAAGAAGTAGACTGACGGACAGAACATTCTCTGCCTTGAGGGAACTGGGTAAAAGCTTGTTTGATGGACTGGAAGCGAGAGAGTTCTCAGATCCATAGATCTGATCATCAACTTGATCCAAGGTCAAAATGCTGTAGCAAGATCTCACCATGGCAACTCCGGAGCAGGTCTCGACCCTTGAGAGCGATCAATAACTAAGTCTGATGGCAGCACCAAGGTTGCCATACCCAAGTAACTGAACTCATAAATGAATGCAAGGAGATTCACAAAGGAACACTTTGACTAGGGTTTCTCTTTCCGTCAGTATCAGGCCAAGCTCCAGTACTTGTGAGGCAGGAGAAACCAGAGTCCTCTCGTACCCTACGAGGATAGAGAATGCAGCAGGCTGCTCTGGGGATCTACATCATCCTCACAAATACAAGTGTTTAATCAGGCTCAAGGACAGAACCAGCATTGAAAATGGAGTTGAAAATATACCAAGACAGCAAACAACACGGGGATAGATCTCCAACGCTGATTACAGCAATGATAGAAGTGCTGGGTAATCTTCCTTCTGTCGATTGAGGTGGAAGGGTGGCACTGTCCTGTGTAGGTATACACAGGGTACTGGCGCCTCAACCCCGTCAGTGGCAGTTGGGTGCGTGTAATGAAGACCTTGAGAACTGCCATTCTCTGGACACAAGATACCACAGTACCCTGTTCAGAGAGGGGAACAGCAGTCCCATGTCCAGGTGGGAAAGGTGGAGGGTACCCAAGCTCTTTCAACGCAAACAACAGAAGGAGTACCATGCACCTTTGTCCTACTTGGTAACGTGTGTAGCCAAGGGTTTCGTGGACTACCTGGATCTCATCAACACCTGCCAAAAGAGGTAGTGGTGTATTCAAGAGCCCTTTTCTTGTGACTGCTACTAGCCATCCTGGACTTCTTTGACTTTTTCTTCTCTTCATCTTGTTAGAAGTGTCAGAACCAGAATTGGAAGAGGAAGAGGAGCAAACTTGCTTCTTACTCTTAATCTCTGCAAGTAGAGAAGTCGAAGTCTGAGCAACCATCAATGAAGCAACTCTCCTGAGGTGAGAAACCACATGGGTAACACCGACAAGAGCTGCAACACAGGGAAACACTATCACAGGGGAAATGACAGGCACTTGCAACACCTACACTGGGACTGGGGTCACAGACACAGGAGTGATAGGAATAGGGGTGCTATTGGGATCAGGGTGTAATTTTTCTGGTTTTACCAGGCCAGTGCCTTAAAATCACAGGAGACTGAGCCATTACCTGTCCTTTTGGGCCTTGGGGAGGGGGGGGGGGGGTTGTGGAACCCACCACTAAGGTCACTGGCACTGGGCTGTCAGTTCCCTCAAAAAGACCTCAAGAACTGGTCTACACGACCTAAAGATGACAAGCCTTCTTAGGTCACTCGTAATCAACGTTTTGTAAACAAGAGCTTCCAAGACATGGAGTGCAGTGATCATCTCAAACTCTATGAATCCTGTAAAAAACTACCCTGCTCCAGAAATACTCCAAGGCAAGACAGGTGCACATCCCAGAGGCTTTAATGAACAGCAACCTCGATTAGGTGCATAAAGTACTAACCAGTCTCCTTGTTTAACAAAAAGTCAATATCAACCATCAAAACTAAAAAGTATGAGAAAAAGTTTTAACAACAATGATTAAGCAGCATCAGCAAGTCTCTACTCATTCAAGGTGAAGACAAAAGTGAAGTCTCACAGGTGGGGATACTAGCTCCTGCTTATCACCTGTCGTTAACTCCCTTATTGACTACTTCAATGGTCATTCCAGCTCTGTTGAAGACATTCCATATTACAAAGGATGAAAGTTTTGTAAACGTGTAGGAACAAATCACTATTTCAGCTTGAAAATAAATGTAAAGCTGTAAGTTATGAATATAAACCAAGATACTTCTCAGGGTTAATTACAGTAAAATTAATCATATCCAATACCCATTTAACTTTAAGTAATGTTTCTTATACAAAAATGCTTTACAAATGGGTTTACCTGCTCTGGGAGGAGAGAGCAAGTCTGGCAATTATTCTTCCTAGTGTCTTTTGCTTTATCTGACCAAAGTTACCTACATGTAGGAGACATTTCATCATAAATCAGGTGGTTGCTATAAGGAAATTTAAAAGTATCAGGGAGTTGCAATCCTACTTTCACAGCTCACCCTAAGAATTTGTTTCTGAAAACATTATGAAAACTTATGCACAACTTAGTATGCTACGGTTTAAGGGCACAAATGAAAATTAGAAGTCACAGAGCAAAGCAGCTCGGTTAATAAAAACATTCAAAGAATCTGTAGTGCTGCATTGAGGATATTGTGCCACCGGCTGGAAGCAGTTTATGGAGAATGACAGTAAGTAACTGGGTCATATTTCTGCCTTTTCCTTCCTGCAGTGGAATGGTATCACAGGCTAATACTTATTATCACCTGGGGACTTTTAAGTCAGTTCAGTCTTGTTCTATCCATATTGCATACATACAAATATTGCACGAGCCATTAACTGGTGAAAGAAATTTTCACAAAAATGTTAAGCTTGTCAGTAATAATTATGACGTATCTTGTGCAGCACTGGGTGAAAATTGTATAATCATTTTAGACTGGTGAACTCGTCACTCATGTTCAAGGTTTAAACTTTTACGGTAATTACCTGATTTTGAGGTAATTTCCATGGTTTAAAGGTAATGATATTTATAATGTAATTTTGGTTTCACTAGCTCCCAATTTAAGGACATTGGAAAAGTTTTAAGATAAACTAAGGTAAAATCAGCAGCATCTAAAGTAATGGCCACATGCTCAACTTTAAACCCTGTTCATGTTAACCTTACAGTGTATGTTGAACTAGTTTATACTTAAGGCAATGTTCTTCATATTACTGTTCATAAAAATCAATTTCAACTAGAAGTCAACCTTCTAACCATTGAGATTGGTAGATGCTAAAGTGAACATATAGAACAATGGTATGCAGTTGAGAAGAGATGAACAGTATATTGGGAGGAGAGTGATGGAAATGGAGGTACAGGGATCGAGGAGAGGGAGACCAAAGCGAAGTTGGATGGAATGTATCAAGGATGACCTTCGATCAAAGGGATTAACCGGTGAAGTGTGGGACAGAGGTAGATGGAGAAAGATGACCAGAAACATTGGCCCCACATAGAAGAAGAAGAAGAAGAAGAAGAAGAAGGTATACAGTTGACAATATTGCAGATGATTCTATTGTAAAAAGTTTATTAGGTAAAGGTATCTAGTTTGTTCCATCTGAGGATATAAATTTGTAAAATCCCATTATTAGTAGGTATTGTTTAGCATTCTCTTCATTCTGGTATAGAGTCCATGGGTTATTCATCAAAATAACAAGGAGTAAAACAGGTGACCAAATTAAACAGGCTTTTACTCAATGTGGCATTATTCTCTCATGGAAAATAGCACCGCAATCCAACATTATTTGTTTTTTATCAAATTTTCTATTGTAAAAGGCCTGCCACTTATTATTATCATTATTTCTAGCTAAACTACAAACCCAGTTGGAAAAGCAGCAAGCTATAAGCTCAAGGGCTCCAACAGGGAAAAATAGCCCAGTGAGAAAAGGAAATAAACGATATAAGAAGTAATGAACAACTGAAATATTTTATTATTATTATTATTACTACTTGCTAAGCTACAACCCTAGTTGGAAAAGCAAGATGCCATAAGCCCGAGGGCTCCAACAGGGAAAATGGCCCAGTGAGGAAAGGAAATAAGTAAACTAAAAGAGAATTACCGGTAATAAAAAATTAAAATAAAATATTTTAAGAGCAGTAACAACATTAAAATAAATCTTTCATATATAAACTATTAAAACTTTAAAAAACAAGAAGAGAAATAAGATAGAATAGTGTGCCCGAGTGTACCCTCAAGCAAGAGAACTCTAACCCAAGACAGTGAAAGACCATGGTACAGAGGCTATGGTACTATTCCAAGGCCAGAAAACAAGGGTTTGATTTTGGAGTGACCTTCTCCTAGAAGAGATATTAAGGAGTATGTTTGATCTGAGAAATAACTTTTAAGAAGGCTCCTCGTGTAATTTAATCACGCATGCCAACAGGGTGGGGTAAGAAGTGAGCATAGTAACAAAGGGATTAATGTTTACATGGGCATGCATACTAAATATTCTATACTATATATAATCTGTGGAAGAGTATCTAGTTTGTTAATATTATTATTACAATCTAGGCTATAACCCTAGTTGGAAAAGTAAGATGATATAAGCCCAAGGGCTCCAACAGGGCAAAATAACTCTGTCAGTAAGGAAAGAATTTTTAGGATAATAGTTTTGAAGGGCCTCTAAAACAAGTTCATAGTTATCATAGACATCATTAATTAGCAATTCACCCGCAATCACCAAGTTATTAACTCATAGTTTGTTGATAAAAAATATTAAATCACAACTAAATCTTTTTATTGGATCTACATGGTTGCTCTCTATAGTTCCCAATCTATGATGGACTGAGATCAGGGGAACCAAGAAGAGGACATTCGTATCACAAGTTAAGAGTTTTTAAAAAAATTGTCATCAAACGATTTCATAAACCTATTAATCACATATAAACCTCAATGGATATTTAAGTGCTAAGCAGCCATGCAAAATGACCCAGTTTGAAAAAATTTAGTTGCTTAATACGAGATTGGCTAAAAAAATATTTATAAATATCTCTCTCATTCATTGAATGTAATTCAAATAAATCTTTATTGCACTTTGTAAGGTTAACAAGTTATGGTGAAGAGAGAGAATGGATTAAAAAAGTTCAACTTACTGAGATTTATTGAATACAGCACTCCAGTGCATATTCTCAGCCATTTCAATTTGGCCTCCATAATATACAATTAACTCAACAGATGCATAGTACAAGATCAGGGTCGCTCTGTCAGCTGCTTAAGTATGTAAAAGCTTTGCCACCAGCATTAATATTTACCCTTTGGCTTTCAGGCATGCAATATATACATTCCAGTGCCATTGTATTAAAGATCAAGTCAGATTTTTATAGTTTGTCTAATAAGTATCCGATGGCCTCATTTCTGTTTTCTTTATGAAAACCGACTGGCAATTTTATCACGTAACACTGGAGATACATTAATACTGGTGTTTCCTGCATTGTGACTGATTTGTGTCCGAATATTTGGGACACAACTATAAGCATATATATGATCAATGAAGTTGTGATGGTTAATTTTTTTTTCTTAAATCATATTTTACTTATTGAATTGCAACTTTAAATAAAAAAAGCAACAGAGGGATAACCTGAAAATGTTGAAGATTCTGATATCTTTAGTAGTCAAAAAAAAAGGTAAATGATTCTGATCAGATAAATCATAGCTGTGAAATTAAAATTACACAAACACAGCAACCATTTACCAATCAATATAATTTACTTAGAAGTCTCAATATGAGAAGTCAGATGTGAGTGAGTGCTAACTGTTGAATTTGTCACTTGAAGATAACCAAGTGACTTAAAGAAAGATAAGGAATTTCCAAACATTGCAGTCAGTAAATCAGGCTTATGTAAAATTAAGATTTTTATCTTTGTATCTTTTGTGTTATAGGCAGAAAATAGACGAAATCATAAGTCAACACTCTAAAAGGCACAAATATTACAAAAATCTTCCCGTGCTGTATATTTGTTAATTTCTAATTGAATATGGGTGAAATTACTAATATACAATAGCTCCACCCAATCATATGGCCTATGATGAATGCTAAGACCTGTGACCACATGAATTGTTTAAATGAATTAAGGTTATTAAAAAAAAAAAAAAAAAAAAAAAAATCTAAAATTTTACATTAAATTCAGTGTAATGACACATTATTGTCTTTGAAAAGTGGTGTGCTCTTACACATATTAGTTGATATAACATCTTTTAAAAAGAAAAAAGATTAAGTAAAAGTTAGGAAAATCAATAAGAATCTAATATTTATAAGTAGAAATACAAATGTTTTTTCACACACTCCAATTATTACAAACAGATGCATATTCTGTACATGTGACTGACAATTGTATAACCCTTAACAAAGGCGCATCAGCATGAAGTTGCCCTACATAGCAGCCACTACCATGATTAGTAATAAAGCAAATACACCAAACAACCTGTGCTCTTTATGAAAAGTAGAAGTCATAAATATCCAAAGGAACCTTTTTTCTTCTTCTTTTTTTTTTACATTTTTTTTAGCGTCAATTCTCACCACTCAAGACTCAACATCTTCTTAACCACTATGATCACTACTCACAGACAATTGCGAAACTAATTTCCAGACTCGGTGATTGCATACATAATTCTGGCTAAGGCAACAGGAATGTAAAGTTGCTAGTGGTAAGTAAAGAAATTGGAAGAGAAAATAGATAAACTGAAATAGACGGAAAAGTATCGGTCAACACTAACTGGTGTTAAGTTGAAATGTAAAATGTATCTAACCTTAAATATTATAAAAATCCTTTGGATATCCAGAATTCAGTTGTACTCCTATAGCATTGAAAACATTGAGGTAGAGGGCCAAAAGGCATGCACAGAGAGACAGAGATGATACCATTAAGGCAATGGAGATAGCTGTTTTGGCTGAAACTGGGATTATTGAAAGAATAACAAAACTGCCAGCCATTGTCTTGTATAATAATTCATCCGAAGTAACAAAGCCATAGTACATAACACCCCAAAATGCAAAAGCTACAAGCAGTGAATAACAATTCTAATGCTGTTGATCTAGGTTTTACCTTCGGAAGCCCCATAAGAAATAATAAAACCAAAAAATTTACATTTGATTTTCAATTGCACATTTTTCACTGTTTATTAATGTCAATCCAAGTGTTTATAACACCACTTTATGACGACAGAGAAAGAATGTTGTTGCCACAGCCTATAACATGTACTTACACTAATAGAAAACCATCTAACTGTCTATGTATATATCACATGGTCCACCTACTTCTTGATTCATGGCGAAAATTAAAATGGTAAAAAGCAATGACTATTGAATCGTCTTGTTAAATAATTCAAATAACTTTATTCATTAAAATAGAATCCCTACACAATAACTTCCACTGATGAATAGAAACCAGTTACATTAACAATCAGATTAAAAAAAGCACAACGGACCCTATTGCTTTCATGCATCCCTGTGTGATACTTGTTAATACATATAAATCTATTACACTTAATACCTATCAAAGGCTCATTCACAAATATTGTGAAAGGTTATACAATGTGAAAGAACACAAAATAATTTCATGTACATATGAACACCATGAAAAGGTCTGTTTAATTCTGAAAAAAAAAAAAAAAACCTAAAAAAGGATGAACATTACCATTTGAGCACAAAAATATTGAGATATTCTCCAAACAATCATTCTGTAGGTTTAGAATAAAATTACAATTCACAACAAGGGTTTATCCAGATTTACCAGAGCTCAAGTATAGAAAGATCTAAACCAGAAATAAAATCTATGAACACACACTATTAAATACTCAACTTTCAAATAGAATTTGATCATTCCAAACATTCTTCATTTCATAAAGTAAAGTGATTTAAAGCTATTCTAAAATTTGCATGATTAAATGTGGACAAGAAAACAAGAATGAGATTCCCCTACCAATAAAAGAATAAACCACTCATGGTACTGACCTCAGACGGATGCAGTATGTGGTTACTGCGCTCAGTCACCCTTTTTGGTCGACTGAGCAATCAAATAAAAACAATCAAATTGTGATATGTGATGTATTAAACAATTCAAAGCTAATAAAAAACCTACATAATAATCATAATCACTTTTCTAGAGGCACATGAAGCAAAAGTTATAACATACATTAACTGCCATTTTTTGTGTTAGATCCGATAAGGAAAAAATTAGATGAAGAGAGCACATCATATTATTATAATAAAAACCTGGCACCAATCTTAGGAATAAGTCTACTCATTAAACGCATCATTACCTAAACTTAACACATACAAATCTCATATGCATAAAAATCCAATATTCATAAAATTGCAATATTAGGCTCTCAATTCATAGATTTTCCTTAAGACCTGAATTGGTTTTCATATAAAATTATTTATTTTTTTGTAACAACCTCAGAAATATAAGTAAGTTTGACGCTTGTCTAGGGTACAATATTAGATGATATAAAAATGTAAAGTATGGAGTCAATTTTGGCTTATATTTCTAACTCATTACCAGGCTTAAAACTCCCACTTTCCCTCTCCCAATCACCATCCTTCTTCCCCCCTCCCCTACTTCTCTATAAACCATACCCACATTAATGGTAAATTCAGGGACATATAAGAAAGGAAATATTCCATTTTTATCTATTATGCTAATAAAACATCTTCCTCTGCTGTAACTGGAGAAACAGGAGACACTTGACCATCTTGCCTTCGATACGAAGCCCACCGGGCGTCATCCGATTCGTGAGTAATGTAGCGAACACCAACTTTAGCTTCAAGTTCTCTCAAATCACACCAACACTGGTAATCTTGAAGCCACACATGTGCTAAAGACTTATCAACAGTCAATCTTTTTCTTTGTTTCACTTGTAAAAGGTTATTTATTATTTCAATAGCTGAAAAAGAGAAGTAAGTAACAATGAAACTGCAACTGGTAATTACTTGAAATAGTAGGTTTTGATACTAAAGTATTAAGCACAAATGGGCAGGATATCATACAGAACAAGAAATTGCTTTGATTTAAGCAACACCATTGCATCACCAGTCAAGTATCCTAAACCATGATCAACTTGTCTTTTAGTAATTAGTCCTTTTGATTGATTGAACATGCCTGATATTCTCAAAACTCTCGGTTAGGAAGTGTACAAGCCATTAACACGATTATGACAAGGATGAAGGATCTAATGAACTTCTCTGTTAGGAAAGAGTAGCTTTATTTCAATACTGTATTATTATTTCATGGAACTCTACATTTTCATAACTCAACTGTCGGCTTCTAAAATGAAGGCAAATATACAACAGAAGAATTAAGTAAGAAGGAATGATAAAAAGGCTCAGCAAGTAATGTTATTCATGAACCAAACAACATTAACAAATTTAGATATACTGTAATCTATTGAGACTGGTTTTTATGTTTCACTGAAGAACCCCATAACCGAACTGTTAGATTAATTTGTAACTGTCACAAATTATTCCACAATACCTGCCATTTCTTAACAAGATGGGTATTAAAGATGCAATAATGATAAATCTTTCATGGTAACATCTAAACTTTATTTCTTTTCCTAAGCAAGATATTTCTCAGTTCCTTGTACAGTATCATGATGATTACCCAATGAGTGCCACAGTGAAATACATAATTTTTTACAAGCTATTACCCAAATAGGCATTTAAAGTTACCTTTCAGTTTTTGAAGTTCCCTTCACTGAAAGCAAAAGGGTAATCTCTTAATAATAGGGAATGCAGGGTGAGATGGCCTATTTGAAAAAGAAAGGTAAGGAATACAAGAAAAAAGCAGAACATAAAAATGACTGTTGTGAGAAATTTAGTTATTTAAAAATGAGAAAACCTCAATTTGGCAGGATTCTATTTTTCACACTAATGCCATGAATAACAATATGAATAACCATACTATATGCTTAAATTGCTAGTGATGCATACAAAATATAATATTCTTGGATTAATTCATATTTTCCCTAGCTATAAAAAACCCAGTCCTTTAAATAAGGAAATACTAGTGATACATACAAAATATAACAGATTTTTAAAGTAATTCATATTTTTCCTAGCTATAAAAAACTTATTTCTTTAAATAGGGAAATTTTTTCACCACGAATGGCTGTTGAATTCGTTACCGAGGTAATAACAGGTGGCGAGTGCAAACCCTGCCCCTCCACCTGTCGGAGGATCTTAACTAACCTTCAATCGAAAGACCATGTCCAAGGCTGAATAGTAGCCTTTAACAGCCGTGACTGTGAGACACTTCTCTTGGCGAAAGAGAACTAGGAAGTCTACAATTTGTGCTAGAATTACTCCAACTGGAGAAGCATCCCTTCTTCATCACCAATTGCAGAAGACGGCTCACTTCCCCTTGTAGACAGCTGCAGAGGTCTGTCACAGGTACCCAGACACCATCTTTGCAGTGTTTTGTGAAAAGCCTTTTACTCAGAGGAGATGCTAGATAAACTAGAACTGTGAAGTTACAGCAACTTCACGGATTGGTGGTAAAGTACCTCTGAAGCTGCGGCTGACAGAAGAGAGTGGATCATTGGGGTAGATCATCAAGGACTTCAATTAGAAGTGCCAACAAATACGGATACCACTGCATGAGGCCATCTTTTTGCCACAAGGGTTATCCTGAGTCCTGCTGTAATCAACACTAGGTTGATTAACGGACAGATCAGGCTGAACAGATGAAAGGTGTATGTGTCCAGGTGATATCAAGGGTGTTGAAATGCATCTCTGAACTCAAGTAATTGGTCAAGAATAGGGAGCAAAACATAGGAGGCTTCCTGTTTAGCTGTGTGGTCACTGCTAGTACATTCTTCTCCCCCAAAATATACTTGGCTGACAACTCTACGGCACTGAACGCTGCCCAGACATGCATCTGATTCATTAGCTTAAAACGAGGATGCTAGACCGTGCCTCTCTACTTACCGATGTAAGCCACTATGGTGGTGATGTTACTCATCAACCTTATAAAGTGCCTCCTCAAACATTGTTGGAATGCTTGCAGAGCTAAAAAGGCTGCTTGCATTTCCAGGACATTGATGTGCAGATAGATTTATTTTATTTATCAACCCAGAAGTGAGGCTCAATAAACAAGATCCTCCCAGAAGGCTACACCGAGGTCACATCCCCCTTACCGTTGCCCTCATAAATGAGTGCAATGATGTCCACATAGGAACACACTTACTAGGGACTGTCTGCCTCCGTTGGCACCAGTCCAAGGTCCTTATCTTAGTAACAGACGTATCCTAGGTACCCTCATATCCAGCCGGGGTAGAGGGTGTAGCAGGTTGCTTCCAGTCTTTGGGCTGGGAGGGGGGGGGGGGGGGGGAAGAGTTTACCACTGGGGCCACAGCACTTGTAGCAAGCCAAACTTTTCACCACTGGAGTCACTCAGGAGACACTGGCACTGGGACTGTGGGAGAAGTTGCCTAAGCTACAACCTCCCTCAACTAAGTCATATGCCTTACCTGAAAGAACTAAAGATGCCCAAGCCTGCCTTAAGTCAAAATAATTGTAAGCAGTCTGCGGGGTAAAGGGCGAAAAGCCTCTAACCTCCGATGAATGCAGCAAACATGGGGAACCCCACATATCACCAGAACCTGAAAAACCCACTGAGGTAGATCAGAGAGCTCCTTGCTCCTGACACATTCTCCAGGGGACAAGCCAGGCCTTCGAGCAGGAGTGGTGGTGGCAGAAGCACTCAATGAGGATATCGAAGAAGTAAATGACTTCAGCATTTCCAAGGCAAACCTTGGAGAAGGTTTAGCTTTCTTTCTACCACTCAGGGCATACGCATGCCACTGCACAAGAGACCAAGACCAACACTCGGCACACAGGGATGATTGTAAACAATCATGTCCCCTACAAGAAGAATATAGAATGTGTATGGATCTACAGCAGCTTTACACAACCCGGTTACAATGCCTACTCTTTCCCAAGAATTATACAGCAGCTTTACACAACCCGGTTACAATGCTTACTCTTTCCCCAAGAATTACAAATCTCTTGCTTCACATCCATCACAAAAGCAAACAACAGTCATCCTGAAAGAAAGAAAGTTAAAAAAATTCACTTAACCCTTCACTACGATGACGTACATTGCAAGTCAAACCATGCCAGGTACAAGGGTGTATGAAGTACCAGATACATCATTTCAAATATAAACAATATAGAAGCTAAAATCATTTGTTTACCCTACCAAGAGTAAAACACAAGGTTGTATACCATACAAAAGGATATTTCATTAAAAATAGCTCCTCTTGATTTTAGCCCCTTCTTTCTTCAACCGACCAACCAAAATTTTAGGAATCTGGTCTTTATTCCTGCTTGTGTAGGGATAATTTTAGTGTGCTTTTATGTTACCAAGCATAATCTATACTCTCTTTAGCCAATGGCAACATTTCCTACTTGAAGCATTACTCTAACCCCTAATAATCCCTGGCTTAGAGACATCGCTATCCTCACATATCACCTCACCAAAAATCGAGACACATGCTATTCTAATCTTTATTCGTAACTATGAAAGGGCTATTTAAGTGTATTCCTATTATGAAATACTTGATCAAATCCCACAAAGTATTCTCTAAAGTGAAAGGTGGCAGCCAAAAAACAAAGTGAAGATATTTCCCCTGATTATTAAAATCCATTACCTCATTATCAAAGCTAATGGCTGTTCCAACTGGTGCTGAAAACATTTCACTATTTAAACAACGAAAGGTTTGTATATGCATAGAAAGAAAATATATAGTTATGGAATCATTGAGTGATATTAGAGTAATTGCATGAGAGCACATATTGAATACTGACAGTGACTAGCAACTTATAAAACTATGCAGTTGCTAATCTAATATAATATAGTACCTATATTATACTTTTAGCATAAAATGGAATGGATATCAGTTGATCAGAGAAGCAATAAGTATGGAAGTTTTAGGGTGAAGATGGGTAGAAAGGCACAAGGCACTAGAAGAGCTGGAAGACCCAGGCCTACATGGCTGAGGACTATGAGGCACAAAGTAGGAGATGATGAATGGAAAAATATTGATTTAAAAGCTCAAGATAGAGATGACTGGCGAAATCTAACAGAGCTCCTATGCCAACAATAGGTGTAAGAGGACATGATGATGATTCTTATATCATTTACTTCACAATACTCACCATCTGGAGTGATTTCTTTCCAAGGGTTAGGAGGATACATAAAGGCAGCATTCTGGATCTGATCATTTATATCTTCATCCTCATTGAAGGGGAATGTTCCGGACAGAGAGACATAAGTAATAACACCAACAGACCACATATCAAGAGAACGATTGTAGCCTTTGTTGCGTAAAACTTCGGGGGCTGGAAAGATAAGAAATGATTCAGTATATGATGGATTAGGCTACGTGATCATTTTATTTGATAGGGTCTTACATTTTCATAGAAAAACAGATTTTATGAACAAGGTAATGGACAGTTTTATTCTAACTGGCTTGACAAAAACATACGACAACGGAGACCAAAATAAATTGCTAGCTAAGACCTACACCATATTCAAGCAAAAGTTTTACTACTGCGCATATGTTCTGAATGATTCTTGTGTAGAGTTATACAAACATTTTTAATACCTACACTATATTCAGTTGAAACTTCTCTTATTACTGTATACATTATGAATGATTCTTGTGTAGTGTTTATTGGAAATACACTCAAAATTATTGCTTATGATAAAAACAGCCCAGTAAATCTTGTGAAGAATATAAAAATTATTCACTTGTTAAATTTTACCACACTATCAAGGTCATTCTACTTTACCTGTAAAAGTAAATACTTCCATAAACGTGGTTCAGTACTCACCCAAGTATGCAGGGGTCCCAACAACAGACCTACGGAATGATTTTTCTCCAATGATACGAGCAAAGCCAAAGTCACACAGCTTAACTTGTGGAAAGTCACTACTTGAGGACAGTAGTACATTTTCTGGCTTTAAATCACAGTGAACAATATTCTTACTATGAAGGTGTTTCAGGGCTGTTAAGATCTGAAAAAATTTAAACCATATAGTGTACTTTAGTAAATTTAAAATTTGGTTTGGATCCACCTTCATTTCTAAGTTATGGAGTTATGATTCAGTAGCTGTTTAGTGTCTACTCATAAAACTTTATTATAAAAAAATTGAGAATAAGCTACACTTTAGGCCAAACCACACCTTTAGATTCAATGCACACCCACAACTCTTAAAACTTTTAATAGCACAGTCTAGCATCTTAGTTAAGAGTAATGTCGTAAGTTCATGTTTACACTCAGAAATCACAAAGAGTATTTTGTCAGCATACAATTCTCTAATGGTCATTGTTTGTGTTCTTAGTTCCAATTTACAGAGTACAATATAAGAATGATACAAGTCCTGTTTCTTTCCCCAGATTCCACTTCCTTAAATATTTCCCTCAAATATGGTTGCATTTACACTTTCACATGGAATCTGTTTATCTTTTAAACTAATATATCATAAGGATAATCTATAAAATAGATTTAGGAAAGGGTAGTCTGCTGGGTTTTGACATCCCATGATAAGAAAGGGACAGTCTCTATGAGCCCAGAACTTCCTTGCAAAAGAGAAGTAGAATGAAGAGGAAAGATAAGGCTAGCATCTGAGATGCGAGTTTGATTTTTAACAGCTTACCTGATAAATAATGAATTTAGTGATTCTTTCAGAAAGTTTCCCTCTATCAGATGAGAGAATCATTTCTAGCATATCTCCTTTCAATTTCTCCATTACGACAAAGATTCTCTCTGGTGTTTCAAACATTCTTTCTAAGTTGACAACACCCTGAAAAATTTCAAGAAATGTTAAGTTTTCAGTTTATACTTATAATAGATTAAAATACAAAATTAAGTATTTGTAAGTAAATATGATAACACTTAAATGTAAAAACAGCCACTCTGAAATACCTAAAGAGAAAATCCCAAATAGCCAATACTACCGTATTCATACAAAAGATGTCACATTACCTTGATGAATAAAGAATACTGTATACTTACCAGTAATGCATGAGTCATAAACTGAATAATTTTTCTATATTTATCATTTTCTTCAACAAAATAACTTTGTGGCTAACAAAGTGTAATAACAAAATATTTGAGTTTAACAATACTTTTTCCAACCTTCACCAGGCTCTGCAAGCAAAGGTTTCAATGTCAGAGCGACCAATGACAACGATGCTCCCCAAATTGGAGAATCCACAGTGAATGCTCCTAAAGGAACAACAAAAATTGTGGGAACCTGTTACGGGGAAGTGATAGGGACACTCACAAGGGCTCGCAACATAGCCACAAGCGGGGTTACAAACATAGAACATGGGAGTTATGGGAACTGGTCCCACAAGAACATGGATAGGGGGGTGAAATCACAGGGTAAAAAGGGCAAACACAGGGGTCACTTGGTCGAGATATGCATGGGGAACACCTGGCATCGGAGCAACGCCTTTCTGCCCCAGGGATGACCTATACCCAACCAACCTAGGTACGAGACCTACGGGTTCCGGAGCTTCCTGGCAAGCAACGGTGTCACATGACAAGCCTTTACAGCCCTTGGTCTTAATGGGAGAACCACTGAAGATATTACACACCATGCCTTTCACTAAGGGTACCTGACAGGCCTAAGAAGGCTCATTCCTTCCCTAGATCAAACTCATTGTCATGGGTATGCACAAATATACAAGAACCTCCAACCTCCAATGGGGTGTGGCAAACACTGGGGAAACCTACACAGCACAAGAACCTGAAAAGCCTACCAATGTAGCTCCAAAGGGCTTTCTACTACTGACGCATACTTCCTGGGGACAGAGATGGAGCGTAAACGTACAAGCAGTGGTAGCAAACACACTTAATGAGCAGAAGGAAGAAGCAAAAGTCTCTCTTCCCTTTCTAAGGATATGCCTGTCATTGCACAGGAACCACACCCAATGATAGTGAACAATCATGCTCAAGCAAGAGGTGTGTGTGGATCTTCTGCCAGCTTAACAAAAACTAGAAGCAAAATCCACCCTTACCCGCAAGTAAGAATCTCTTGCTTCACATCCATAGCAATCAACAATCAGCATTCACTTCCTGAAGGAAAAATAAAATAAAAAGTTTGATTAAAGGCGCAATAGTATATCTGTACTTACTATGGCCAAACACATAAGGGAAGATTTCGATAGGTAGAGGGGTGGGGTCTCTCAACTTGGCTCACCCCCTGATTTCAATGTCCAGTTTCAGCTCATGCTGAAAACATCCTATTTATAGGAATAAAGGTTTGTATATGCGTAAGAACAATTACTTAGTGGACTAAGCCTTAGGAAAACTAATTTGAAAGAAATGATTTTCTAAAATCTGAAAAGAAAGATTCTTCAAGAAGGGTCTGCATGGCATTGAAGTAATTGACAACAATCATGTTCCAGCTGACCACCTATACTAAATTTAATGCAATTGGTGGGATACACCTAGTTCTCACGAATGAGCAAAGAAAGCATATGAATGCAATAATACAATGTTTATGATTAATAACTTGTCCCTAGTACCAAAGGAAATGAAAAATAGTTCATATCTTTCCAAATACTTGTGAGTAATGCCTGTGCAAAGAAACAATATATAAATATAAATGTCTAAATACTGTAATATATTTCTGTTAAAACACTCCCGATTCAGTAAGAGGATAAGAAAAACAAGAAACTGGTCCCTATGAACCAAAATGTTTGTAGGTAGTATGCTTCTGGAAAATGTATATTCATTCTACCATGCATCTTCTCTTCTGACTCATGAATTATCATCTCCATGAAATGAGCATTGCTTTTCTACACAGGCAGTGGTTACCTTCAACACTTCAACAAGTTCAAAGAAAGATGGATTGCTGTTTACACCTCCCTTAAAGGCAAGAATAAATACAATTCATCTTCTTACTGGATACGTGTGCTTCCTATCATATTGAGCGTGGGTCACACGGAACATTGTATAAGAATATGTATAAATATGCTAAAGTGTTTCTTTGTTGAGTAAAACGCAATCTCAAACATACACACACACCTTGAACACAGAATCTCTCAGAGATAAATAAGTTATCAAAAGATACAAAAGGAATGCAAGAAAACCACGAGCTTACAAGACAAGGAAAAGTCTGTCCTCTGAAACCAGTCAAAACAATAATTAACAAAGTCTAGCATTATCTCTAAAAGAAAGGGAACGGAAGATTCCAAAGCTCGGCATTGTAGAAATTCCATTATAAACTGAAGCTGTAAAACTTGTACCACTGTCATATTGAAATCGAGACCTCTTTGTCCAACAAAAATACTTTTTATATTGAAGTACAGTATATTGATATCAATCATTATTCACATAAACGGAACTCTCACATAAGGGAAGCATTTTACAAAGGGAAACATATTTTTACATATTGTACAAAGGAATATTTTCATCAGACAGGATATACACTAACGTAAGAAAACTGCATCTACACAAATCAGTGATGCAATCAAGGGAATCAGCCAGCAATATGTTTTGTCACCCTGAAATTTAACCCCTCAAGCCATAAAACTAAAGTTTGTAAACTTTAAGTTTTTTATCCCGTAAACTTTTGAAGGCTTTTTTCAATTAGAAACTGTTCTTTATTAAGTGTTTAATGTCCATGAGATTTGATGGTATACTCGGGCACACTATTCTATCTAATTTCTCTTCCTGTTTTATTAAAGCTTTTAAAGTTTATATACTGTAGGCAGTATTTATTTTAATGTTGTTACTGTTCTTAAAATATTCTATTTTTCCTTTTTTTTCATTCCTCACTAGGCTATTTTCACTGTTGGGGCCCCTGGGCTTATAGCATCCTGCTTTTCCAATTAGGGTTGTAGCTTCAAAAGTAATAATGATAATGAGATAACCACTTAAATACCTAGACAATTTCTTTAGCATGTCATTCATTTATCCAATGAGTTTTTTCTTATCTTTATCATAAAAAATACCTCTTCAAAAGCCGGATAAAAATTAACAATCTTAAGATATAAAAAAAAATAATTGTGGTATATTTGGACAAGTCTTGCCATGTTATATACAAATTTTGCTAAAATTGGTAAAATAATAAAAGAAAAACATGAAAAATTAGCCAAAACCAATATGGCCAGTGGAGATTGGGAACATCGACCCCACATAAAAGTGTGAAAAGATGTAGACAAAGAAGAAGAAGAAGAATTGAGAAACATGATATTTTAGATGAAGAACAATGATTTAAGTCATGGCCTTTCAAAGTTTTGACTTGCATTAAATGCATCCACAAAGAAGTAACCTTATGAATACTGTATTATGCCTTTAATTTTTAATTTTTTTTTGGATACATAATTAACAAAAAATTAATTATTCATATTAATCGATAAAGCATTATTTTCAATTGTCAGGCTCTTCACCTTCCCTGCATCAGCAGGTATTGGGCATGAAAATAACACTGAAATTTCATTAGAATTGCATGTGCTATAAGTCTATCCTTGTGTTAAATCCATCCCTTCAAAATTCAGTGAAAGACTATTGATACTTAAATATCTAGGTGCAAGATATGAAATGAGTTCAAGTAGCCCTTCACTGTTGATGGGGATATTTGTCTTGTAGATTATCAGAAGAATATTGGGAGTTAAATGGCAGGACAGGTGT
Source organism: Palaemon carinicauda (assembly GCF_036898095.1). Lineage (NCBI taxonomy): Eukaryota > Metazoa > Arthropoda > Malacostraca > Decapoda > Palaemonidae > Palaemon > Palaemon carinicauda. The sequence goes on from NC_090737.1 coordinate 7,400,991, forward strand.
CGGGAGTTTCGAACTGATCACTCAAAAACCCCGCCATTTAACTCCACGAACGTTGTGTTAAATTGAGGCAAGATTGGAAGATCTCGCGGGCGTTTCTACGAATGAGTATTGTCCAGTACGTGACGGTATTGTGGCATAAAATTCAACCACCTGGTGGGGAAGGAGCGGGTGTCAGAGAGACAAGGTGTTTATTATTTACGAATTACAAAAATGATACTGTACTGTTTTACTATGACAAAAATATCGATGTATATGTTTAGAGCCAAGGATTCTCTAGTTTGTTGGATTACGGCAAATTACGGCCGTCAGCCGAAGTATTAAGTTTACTCTTTGATCTGAAGTAAGACTTTGATTGTTTCTCCGTCTTGTGGTGGATAAAGAAGCTATATCAAACCCCTAATTGAATAAATAACGTAAGAATTCCCTCGCATCTCCCAAGGACACTTTAGTTAGCGCGGGAGATCGTAGTTTTCCTCAGAGCTGTCCAGCACGACGCTCTTCCATCTCTGCCTAAACCCCTAACACAGTAAGTAGTGCTATTGTTAGTCTCTCCGTCTCTGCTCCAAGCCACGTGATACCAGGTCGGTTCCTTTTTTCCGAGTGTTACATGTAACATATCGGTCTGTAAAATTGTCATCCCTGGGACTGGGGATTGGTTTTATGCACTAAAATACGCCTATGGACCTTGGTAGGTGATTTACCAAGGAACTACCCCTTTAATTGTGAAAATTTAGTCTTTTTTTGGTCCAACGTGGACTTCGTGCTTTATGAGCACATGTTGCAGACCCCTTAAGGGTGACAGTTCTATTTTTCAGTTAGCTTAAGTGTTATTGTGTGTTATTTCTCTAACAAATGGTTATTTTTGTAATAAATTTGAAAATTATAATCATATTTTATTGAATCCTGAATAGTTTTGGAAAGCAAACCTCTTCAAGGTCTTGTCATCGGCTCATTCCATCGAGCCTAGAATCATTCATTTCAACACGTCGGAGAAAAATCACGACAACAGGATTAGAAATGAAACTATAAAGAGAGGTTACTTGAGTGACATATGTGGATGAGATCATGATAAGGGGTAGATGGAGATGATTTTGGCATGCTCTTCGCTCTCCCCAAGAGAGATTAGTTCACCAAAGGTTCAGCTGGGCTATACAGGGCACTAGAAGAGCTGGATGATCCAGGCTTACATGGCTGAGGATTATGAAGTGCAAAGTAGATGATGAATGGAGAAGTATTGAATTAAAAGCTAAAGATAGAGACGACTGGCGAAATCTAACCTAGGCCCTAGACGTCAATAGGTGTAGGAGATGATGATGATGATGATGATGAGATTATCATCAATGACGTTTACCCATATTACTTTCATCCTCCCTCTCTAACATTTAGAACAAAAAAAAAATAAATTAGCAGCCATTAGCACCACATGAGAAATAAGATTTTAATAATACATTATTTCTATAATCAACTGATACTTATATTGCTTTTTTTTCTCTCCTTTTAAGAGGCCCATGATTCCAGTATAAAATTGAGACAATCTAGCGGCTGATAAAAAATAATCATGATTTGGTTAGCTATCGTCTTTTGTCTTTCAGACTGCACCAATCTCATACTATGGGGTCGACTGTGTGTTTTCTCTGCCTTCAGATTGTTAAAAGTTATTTAGGTTACTGGTGATTTAAAGAGAATCGTTTAAGAGTGGTCATTATCTGTATTCTTTATGTATCCTGCGCCAAAGGCTGGATTGTGATTCAGGAAATAGTTGAGAGGGATACAAAGGCCTTTCAGTTCTTTTACGGAAAAATACGCTCAAATGGTCGTTGACCAAATCAAACGTTCACAGCGTAGAATAAGACTAAATTTTAGTTCAAGGAATAAAACAGAAAGACTAGGCTAGTTTATTAATGTGAAGATGATGAAAATGAAGCTTCTCCACCCATTAACTAGTCTATCTTTGATAGTGTTGAGCTTCAGAAGCTCGTATCATCCGTAGCTACTTTCATAAATAAATGCTGCAAAACGTTCAAAGTGCCTTCTTTTATTTTCCCTTTTCAATTTACTGTAATGTACTGTAGCAGTGAATTTTACAGACTAATATTAGTCAAAGATAAAATCTTATCAACAAGAAATCTCTCTCATTTCTTTTTTAAAGAGCTAATTCATCAAATCATTTTCTAATGAATTAGAAAACAAGAAGCATCAATATTCAAAATACAAATTTTCTTACCGTTTTTCCGTGTAAAAATAAATTTACTAATAAAAATAATAAAGCAATAAAAAATATTGAAATTTGGGACTTTAAATGCAAAAGAATATATAAAACCACTGCCGACAGAATTAACAACGGCTGATGATTAGCTGATCATAATGCCTGTGCACGAGTGACAACACAAGAAAAGGGATTTTGGTGAAGGAAAAATCTATTTCTGGGTGAGGGACCTGTGTCCCCCAGTGAAATGCCCCTTAAAGCACCATTTCAAAGGTATAAATACTGCTAAATATACCAGAGAAAAAAGTTGCATGGAATGCTAGGAATATATCTAGCTCGTTCACCCCTAAAGGGTGTTGGTATTAAAACTGGGGTAAGTGATACCGCAACCAGAGATCCCTTTCCAATTAGACTTCTCCCTCCCTAAAATTTCCTGTTACTACGAGATGTCATTCACTACAGCTACTTTAAACTTTACACTGTAAATTTACATTGAGATTTTAGTATCTCATTGGTTTGTAATGTATGTACATTGATTTTAGATTATTCTTAAGTATCCTTTCATAAGATTAGTTTTTTTAATCAATACTTTTAAGAGTGATATAAACAATATTATTTATTACATTTTAGCAATTAGCAATTTCTGGTTATTCACTTGATTTATTTTATTGCTAGATATTCCTCCTCAATAATTTGTTCTTTTTATAATTTTCTGCAATAAATTTCTTTCCCTGTTGGGGCTCTTGAGCTTCTAGCATCAAGTTTTCCAAAATAGGGTTGCATCTTAGCTTATCAATAATCTATATATTAATACGATAGCATGTGTGTTATTTATTTTGTGTCAAGATTTAAAGAAAACAGAAATAATTTCAAGGTATACTCTTAAAAATTCACATTAGACTTTGATCACTTACCCAAAGCACATCTTATATAGTTTTCCCAATTTTGTCTTTAGAAACTGACTTTTTTTTAAAAAAATAGACAAAAAAAATTGAGTTCTATCAATTTCCATAACCTAGATTATAAAATTAATCTCGGGACGTTTTATTCAAACATGTATAGTTAGGAACAAGATAATTAGTATTGAAAATATTATTTCGTGTAATTTACACGAGTTCCGCTGGTCATAATTATTATAATAATAATAATAATAATAATAATATCATTAACCTTTTTGTCATTATACAGGATGCTAAATATCTTAATGATAACTGCAAGCATATCATACTGGTTTCTATGTTCCACATGAAAGTATCAACATGGGGTCAATCCCCCCAAAAAGAGGTGTACTTCAACATGACAGGTGGCTTCAAGTTACTTTTTACAGAAATAAATAAAAAAGGCAAAGAGGAAACACATCTAAAAAAAATAACTCTGAGAGAAACATCCTCAATACAGTAGGTCTTGTCCAAAATAGACTACTGTACGGATGGAAGTTATATATATACAATCAGTAAAACGCATGCCAAATTAAGTTGTCAAGAGGAAAAAATATGTAGCACTGAGAAAGCAACCATACTCACAATGCAACCAATACAGTCATCCTCACAAAGCCCACCAGTAGATATAACACATTCTGGAATCATAATTAGGACACTAAAGATTGGCAAGAAGAAAAGAGTGAATTCCTCTTTACTGGGAAACTACTAAACATTCCACATACCTTTGACCAATACTATCCTATAATTCACATAATGTATCAAAATAAACTAACAATTCATAAAATAACAATCAGGAGAATCATCTGAATAGTAATAAAATAGATACCGTCGAGTTCATTTTGGACTCTGAAAAAATAATATAGACTATCACTACATAATATTTTTTCACTTATATGTAGTTGGCATTGTGTCTAATACCAGCCCTTGTGTTTACATTATTTAGTAATATGTTTTAAATTGGCCAGGTTGATCAGGTTTGTTCATTCTGTACACTAGGGGCTTATTTAAAGCATTGGAAGCCGGCAAAGGTTAATATTTACTAATATAGAGGAATCTGGCATTAATAGACATAGCATTATTTAACTCGGCAGTATGCATTAGACTTGCTGGGAATGGCAACTGAAGGTGAATTAATTAACACAATGACCTACGCCATTGCTAACATTCTTTACCCATCATCATATATATGGCTAAATAAATGAAACATATTACTAATATAAAATACATAATTAACATCTTTTTTCAAATATCTAGTTTTTTCAAAAACACATTCATGTTCTTAAACTGATTGATCATTTAACAGCTCATATTTTTTAACTAAAATATCCTGCACACTGCAGTATTTTTTCTAATGAACAAGGGTACAACATGAGTTAAGCACATGTCTCTGGCGATTCCAAATATTGATGATAGCTGTTTATAGTACAGCAAATATGAAAAAGTGATGGCATTGTTTGTTTGGCCCTGAAGATCCATGAGGCACATGCACAGAGGTTATCATTATTTTCATTTTGTACTCCAAACAAAACTCTGCCAGTCTTGGGAATTTGGGGGCTATATATGAGTGATGGGCTGTAAGTAAAGTACACAACACTATCATCTCTTTACCATAAAAGCCTGTAACACCCCTTATAACTTCTATACAATGGTCATTAAAGGGAGTCTGACCTACTATTTATTTTTGCTAAATCTTATGAATTCATTGTTATGATAATTGCAGTATCTGTGCGTGTCTTTACTTATTAAACTTTATATATTCCTTGATTGTTCCATCTGTGAATACCACAAGTCATAAATGAAAGAAAATATTTATTGAAAAGAAATGGGGAACAAGATCAGCAAACTAAAAACAAATCAACCCTGCCATGAAATAAATTATATAGAGGTTTTTCACACCAAATACTGTAACAAAAAATTTGAAAAAGATTTTGAGGAACCAACAAAGTGAACTCTCTTCTACGCAAGCCTGATAAGTCTTGAAATTGCCATGTATAATTTGTAGTGAATGAAAATACTGCATCATAATGACACCTCAGTATCATCATTGAATAGTTCACTAACACTATAAACTGTGAATTGAAAACAGCCTGTTAATGCAAGATTCTACTATATTCTTTCTTTCTTCTGTTTCATTCTTAATTCTGTTATCTGTAAATAATCATTGATGTACATTCTTATGGTTCTCATGCCACAGTAAAATATTTCAGTTACACAGAGTTGGAAGGTCATTTAATTCATTTGATAGCATGGTTTCCAAGCCAATTGGCACTTCCCTAAAATTGTGGTAAAAATAACTTTTTTCACATGGAACTAATTGATAATATTGAAAGAAGAATAATGCCTTGTAATTCAGTGTTTAGTAAGAAAATGTTCTTAACTTTCATTTGCCTTTAATGATAAGTAATGTTTTAGACAATTTGCACTGGACAGAAGGCAAAATTAAGTATTTAAGGAAATTGATAATTCAGATCACTATGCAATGAAAATATTTCTGCCCATTAGTTTCATTATACTTAATTCAGTACAGTACTTCCATTCAACTAAAATATGAGGAAGCTTTGCAACATATGATTAAGTTGTTAAAAAGAAAAATTAAATATAAACAAAGAGAAAATTTAATAATTTTGACAATTCAACTTTGAAGAAATTAGGCCTATAGTTACAAAATCTCTAAACAAATCACAACAAGGAAGTTCCTTATTTCGATATCATGCAGCATTAACGAATATAAAGTATATTTTCATTTCAACTCATTACAGTACTTACAATGCCCTATATTGAGCTATACAGTCATAGATGTCTCATGGAATGAGATAGGTGTCAGCCAGTTTCGCAAGTGCATAAAAAGTCCCCATGGTCTCCAGGAGCAATAACTAAATTTTTTATGTATATCTCCTCTTATGTTGGTCAACAAAATATACTTTCCCTTTTACTATCCTTATCCTGTTATTTTCATTTATGAATTCATTAGCCTTGTTATTGTATTCTTCCCCATTAGAAAAATATGACCGAGACTATTTTCAATTGGTCTTCAAAGATGGTGACCGACACTATTTTCAACTGGTCTTTAAAGATGGTTGGGGTTACTGTCTAACATCTAACCATCAACTACAGTACTGAAGTTTGCATACATTAATTTGCTAAATATTCATACAACTATTGTACAATATATATTTTCTTAATTGATTTTTAATACATGAGCAACAATTACTATATAATGATTGCATTTGTTGCTTTCTGTAATGGTACTAGTTAAACTATTTGTACTGGCATGTTAGCCAACAAGCAAATGGTCTAGTTTGTACCTTTGCATTTTTTTTGTTTCATTTCTGCCAGGATTAAGATTTGCATACTATGCTTCATGAGATTCTTGCCAAATGGTTGTTATCAATTTATTCCAAAAACTTGGGTTTTGTACCTTGCTTTCAAAAATAATACTCTGTGAAACATTTTGTAGTACTATCTTCTAATTCTGTTTATCGAAGGTCATAATTATTATTATAATCATTATTACTTGCTAAGCTACAACCCTAGTTGGAAAAGCAGGATGCTATAAGCCCAGGGGCCCCAACACAGAAAATAGCCCAGTGAGGAAAGGAAACAAGGAAATGAGAGAAGTAATTAACAATTAAAATAAAATATTTTAAGAACAGTAAAAACAAAAAAATAAATATTTCCTATATAAACTATAAAAAGTTTAACAAAATAAGAGGAAGAGAAATAAGATAGAATAGAGAGCCCGAGTGTACCCTCAAGCAAGAATATTCTAACCCAAGACACTAGGGATAAGGCGGTCATTCAATACCCTTGCGAACTGGAGGGAAAACTTTATACTCTATGAAGTAAAAGTTAAAGAGGTAGAACACCAACGCAGAAGAAAGGAAACAGGAATGGAGGTATAGTTGAAGGCTAAAAAGTGGCTACAGGCAGGGGACAAAAAGGATGTACTGTAGCTAAGACCTTAGTAATATCTATAGCACATTGCTTGAGATGCACTGATAGCACTACCTCAAACGAGGGGATACTCTTGTGAGAGCTTGTTATAAGAAATACAGGATCTCTTGTTTGTCAACATCTTTCATGATGGATCAAGTTTCTTTTTCCAATGATTAACCCTTTGCTTAGACAGTTCCATTTGACTTTTATACCTACAATTGCAAGAAATTCTGAGTCTTTGATGCAGAGGAAGCAATAAAAAAACTAAGCTAGTAGTCACAAAGATCTGGTCATTCATATAGCACTTAAGGCTTTTGGAGGTTTGAAATGAATTACAGACCTCAGCTTGCCCTTTTTCAGGGCAAATAAAATTTTTCATACAATGCCACTATCATAAAGTTCCCTCACCAATTTCTAATATCTTGACTGCTGATCTTTTGGTATACAGAGTGAAAGGAAGAAAGGGCATAGAAGATCATTCAAATTTTGATAAAAAAAGTTGGCATAACTTGGTTTTCCTTGTCCATAGAAATAAGGCGATGCATGATTAAGCCACTTCTTCACTCAAGGGGTCAACTCCGCCACTGTAATTGTTCAGTGACTATTTTCCACTCGGTAAGGGTAGAAGAATCTCTCTAGCTAATGTAAGTAGCTCTTCTAAGAGAAGGACACTCCAAAATCAAACTATTATTTACTAGTCTTGGGTAGAGCCATACCCCTTGTATCACGGTCTTCCACTGTCTTGGGTTAGATTTCTCTTGATTGAGATGTTCAGGCACACTATTCTAAGTTTCTTCATTTCCTTTTCTCACTGGGCATTTTCCCTGTATGAGCCCTTGGACTTATAGTATCCTGCTTTTCCAACTAAACGATAGCTTAGCTAGTAGTAGTAGTAATAATAAATAATAATAATAATAATAATAATGAAAAAATCTGTTCTGCAATTAAAAATAAATTTACAATATAACCTTGAGCCTCTTAGAATCTCTCATCTTTGTTATTGGAGATTCTAACTACACATGCTGAGTACTCGTTGACTGCAATTCTCTCTCTCTCTCTCTCTCTCTCTCTCTCTCTCTCCTTGAATGGGAACTTTCAAAAGTATTTTTCTTAATTTAACAGAATTGGAATCAAAATAAATTACCTTCTCCATCTTTGTTTAGTCGTCGACATTAATAAAAACTTTTTCAATATCCACACTTCATCTGAAAAGTCTTTCACTCACAAAACATTGCGCTGCGATGTTCAACTTTTACCTTTCAGAATTTCACAAGGATAAGTTAAATTTTCATATAAATTATAAAAATAAAAAACAACCATGCCACAGGTAAAAGCTTTCTAAGAATATTCTAACGGATACCAAATACAGTATACTACAAACACAAACTGGGGATCCATAAAAGTTTTTGAGACCCCAAAAGCTTAACATACAAAGTATTTGTCAACAGATTTCGAACAGAAAAATAACTTAAAAATATTTCAATAGTATAAAGAAAAAATATGATTAAGGTAAAGCAATAAAAGAAAAATGTCTGAGTCTGAATCAAATACTATACTATAGCTATATTCTAAATAGCATATATAGCCAAGAAAAATGCAACTTACAGGATTACTGAGGTTCTGAAGGATTGCCACTTCATTCTTGAGAGCTGCCTCTTGCTTTGTAGGAAATCTTAATTTATCAATTACTTTAATTGCTACGGCACGTGAAGACTTGCGATGAACGCCTGCACAGAAAAAAAAAAAAAAAAATTATCAAAAAAATTTTCAAACTGGAAATAAAATCATACACATTTATTGGCATGACTACCTACATCAATGAAAAATGGGAAACACAAAATTACCAAAATTAAATCACAAAATACAAACTATTAGGCTTGGTAGCATATCATCAAGTTTTATAGATCTCTACTACTTGACCACTAACTTTCTGAGTTCATGGTGGATAGCTGCCATATGTGAAGATGTATGAATTCTAAATGATCATGGACTTTCTGGAAACGGAACAGCTTGTGCCGTCTCCTCCAAAAGAAAGACGCATGGACCTTGAGAGAGATTCAGCAGTTCCTAGAACAAATCATGCTGGTGCCATAGGTGTGGAATGCGAATGATTCAAGTGAATGTAGATGCCTGCAATATGAGGTCCAACCAAAAGAGGCTATGGGGAGGGTAAACATATATATCCACATCATCCTAGCACAATATCCTCACATACATCACCACGGAGGCCCAGATCTGGCAAAGGAGAAAAATCACTAATTTCAAAGTTATTTGTATTTTTATTAACCTGACCTTTAAGAGGACTGTGAATTCACCAAAGCTGGAACTGACTGTTAAACTTTTAACAAGGTAAAAATTATTGGTCACTCGGTGGCAGGGAAGCACTGCCCACCCGACAGGTAGAGCAAGCTCCATTTTGACCTTTAGCCTACTGTAGATGCTTGCAGGGACGTTGATGTGAGCTGTGAAACTTAAAGGTTTCAGATTTGTATCGTTAGAAAAAATACAAATTTCTAAATACCATAAATGGTAAGTCAATGACGAATCTATTTTCTACAGGACACGCTGTTTAAAGTATAGGCATTGCACGATGTGTATAAAACAGGTCTACCATCCGCTTTAGTCGGATGGGAGAAATACTTTATTACAACTCAAAATTGTAAAGAAAGATTGCGTTGGTGCATAGCTTACCTACATCTAACGTCCAGTCCAGCAACATAATGGCAAAACTGTTGTACACCAAGAGAGGGGAAAAGGAAAGGAGGAACTGGCAGTCATTCTTACTTTATACTCTAGATTTACGGCGCAACAGTTATCCAAGACGAGATGTTAATTGTCCAGAGAGAGAGCTGGGTTCATAACACCACCTGCTGATTATTATTTAGTGGGCAGTGAAAGGTTTCTGGCAGTCCAGACTCTGGCCTTACTGACCTGCACCATGGACAGATTTTCTTGTGAAGGCTAAAGTTGAGCCCAAACTCTTGACTTCATGTGCCCTCCTTCTCCAGGGTCTACCTCCTTGCACATCATTCGGTACGTAGGAGCGTCTGATAGTTTCCCGAAACCATGTGTAGATCAGTCTCCTAACATTTTCAGAGCTTACGAAAGGTCTCTGGTGCTCGGGTCTGAAACGTTGAGTTCTTCAGAGTTAAAGTCTTAACCACTCTCCTAGGATGAAGCAGAAAATCATCTCACTTGCTAATTGCTTCCTTAAGGGGGGAGATGGAGGAGGTCTCGAACCTACGATCCATCCCCAAGTCTGGCATACGGCACACAAAATGCTATGTAATTCTTCAACCCTCTTCTTAAAGCCAGGGCAAGCAGAAACATAGTCTTCAGTGTCCTTGTCCCCTCTAAAGGTTCAGATAAGGCTCTTGAGAGGTACAAGGACTTTTGTGATGTCCTATTCAGTTCAAAGTTCCTTTGAAGGACAAGACCGTTTAAAGCTCCTTAGAGCATGGACAATTCCCATGAGGTGGAAATGTTTAAGCCCTTCAGTCTGAGAACAGTACCTGGCTAAGAGCCGTGATAGCCCTATAATGCGGTTACTAAGAGAGGTTTCTCCCAGCGATGAAAAATGAAGAATTCAGCAATTGCTTGTATAGATGCTCCAGCCTGAAATCCCATCAATGACATTAATCACAGAAGATGGCACACTTCTCCTAGTAGATTTTTGCACAGGATATATGCTAATACCCAGATCTCCTTGCAATGCCTCGCAAATATCTTTTATTGAGAGTATGCTGGATAACACTCTTGGTGACAGGCTCAGACAGGGATGAGACGTAGAAGCTCAGTCTTTACAGCCAGTTAATATGAATGAATTCGAAAGCGAGAGATGATACGTCTGAAATTGACCATTGCCAAAAAAAAAAAAAAAGTGAAGGAGCTCACTGGGCGAGTGTGTTTGCAGGGAGGTTGGTCTACTTCCCAGTAACTAGTAGAGGGTTGCTGAAACTGAGTGAAAGCTTTTATTATTATTATTATTATCATTACTACTTGCTAAGCTACAACCCTGGTTCAAAAAGCAGGATGCTAAAAGCCCTAGCTCAGTGAGGAAAGGAAATAAGAAAATAAGCTACGAGAAATAATGAACAATATAAAATATAATAATAACAGTAACATCATTAAAATAGATCTTCCATTTATAAACTATAAAAACTTAAATAAAACAGAGGAAGAGAAATAAGAGAGAAAAGTGTGCCCGAGTGTACCCTCAAGCAAGAGAACTCTACCCCAAGACAGTGGAAGACCGTGGGACAGAGTTTATGGCACTATTCAAGATTAGAGAACAATGATTTGATTTTTGAGTGCCCCTGTCCTAGAGGAGTTGCTTACTACAGCTAAAGAGTCTCTTCTAACCTTACTAAGAGGAAAGTAGCCACTGAACAATTATAGTGCAGTGGTTAACCACTGAGTAAAAATAAAAAATTTTAAGTAATTTTTATTTTTCTTAACATACTTACCGAGAACTACTTTCTTTAGGCGTTACTGGTAATCTCCTCTCTATCGACCAGAGTTTTGCATATGTTACCCCCCACCCCGCTTTCTAAGTAGACCTACCCCCGACATTAAGGAATGTGCCCCAAGGATAGGATCAAGGTAGGTCGCTATCTGGCTGGGTCAGCCTCATCATTAAGTTCTATTGAATTAGCACAATGCTAGCAAGGGAAGAGAGGCACTCGGGGAAGGAAGGGAGGGCCATTACCCGAAAGTAGTTCTCGGTAAGTATGTTAGGAAAAATAAAAATTACTTAAAATTTTTTATTTGTTCCAACACGAATACTTACCTCGAACTACTTTCTTTAGGAGACTTACACTTTAGGAGGCGGGAGTGCTATTCTGACCCCCTGACCCGGGACGTGGAGGTCAAGAGGCCTATGGATAACGGGACCTACTAGAAAGCGGATGCGAGGGTAACGAGGTAACTACACAAAAATTCACGTTAGTGTCTAAGTACTCACCCTTTGAAAAACTTCTTTTGACGTTCCTTCCAGGAGCGTAGTCGTGAAGAATGTGTTATCTTATGGGAACAGTCGGTATTCCCCGAAGAGGCAAGTAAGCAACTGGGTAAGAGGTAGGAAACTGCACTTGTGCCTACCGGTCGCTAGTCTTGATTGCGCCTGGGGTTTTTACCGTTACACCGCTTGGAGGGCGGAGATGACTGTTCCAATGGAGAACCCGTCCAAGGATTTCCTTGAGTGGTCCTTGAGGTAATGGGCAGTAAAGGTTGACTGGTTCGACCAAGTACCTGCTCGCAGGATCTGTCCCACTGCCATGTTTTTCTCAAAGGTTAAGGCGGTGCTCAGGCCCCTGATGTCATGAGGTCGGGGAGTGCCTGGCACTGCTATGCCATCTTCCTTGTAGATTCAGGCGATAACTTGTCTCAACCAGAAAGAAATGGTGTTTTTGGAAACTTGTTTCTTATTAATACCTGTGGAACCGAAGAGGCTCTTGATGCCTGGTCGGAGATGCGCTGTTCTTTCCAGGTATTTCCTAATTGTTCGCACTGGACATAATTTCAAGTCTTCTGCATTGCCTGTCTTAGGGATGGCAGGAATTGAGAAACCCTCAAACTTCGGGTCCCAGACTGCTGGGTTCTGAGTCTTGGCCACAAAAGAAGGCATGAACTTGAAGGATACTTCTTTCCACCCCTTTGAATGAGAAACGTCGTATGATAGACCATGGATCTCTCCCACTCTCTTAGCGGACGCCAAGGCCAGCAAGAAGACGGCCTTGAGGGTGAGATCTCTGTCTACGATATCCTTCAAGGGTTCAAAGGGGGGACGACACAGCATCTTCAGGACCTTGGCTAAGTCCCACTGGGGCACCCTACTCACCTGTGGGGGGCAAGACTGCTCGAAACTCTTGACAAGCATCGCTATGTGTCTCGAGGCCCCCAGGTCGATGCCCTTCAGGAGGAAGACTTGGCCTAAGGCGGCTTGAACTCCTTTTATGGCTGGAATTGACATTCCCACCTTGTCCCTAAGAAACACCAGAAAATCTGCTATGCCTGGGACAGAGGCCTTAAGAGGTCTAATGTGCCTCTCAGAGCACCACTTCGTGAAGGAGGCCCATTTTGCCTGGTAGACCGCGGCTGACGACTTTTTCAGGTATAGAGACATTCTCTTAGCCGTGGAGGAAGAATATCCTTCCTTCTTCAGGAGCCGCTCGATAGTCTCCAGGCGTGAAGACGTAGGGAGAATGGGTTGTCGTGGAGCCTGAGAAAGTGAGGCTGGTGCAGAAGGTCTGATCTGGCGGGCAGGGGCCACGGCGGTTGACTCGATAGGTCTTTTAGGTCCGCGAACCACTCTCTCTCCGGCCACCAGGGCGCTACCAAAGTCATCTTTAGGTTTCGGGCTGTCCTTACTCTGTTGAGCACTTGTCTTATCAACGTGAAAGGGGGAAAAGCGTACACATCCAGATTGTCCCACTTGTGCTGAAAGGCGTCTTCTAAGGCTACTTTCGGGTCTGGTACAGGGGAGCAATAGACTGGGAGTTGGGCGTTGAGTTTTGTTGCAAAGAGGTCCATCACAGGGGAACCCCACCGTTGAATGATGAGCTTGGCTACTTCCGGGAGAAGGGACCATTCTGTCCCTACTATCTGGCCCATTCTGCTGAGGCCGTCGGCCAGAACGTTTTTCTTCCCGGGAATGAACCTTGCTAACATCACCCCTTGATTTTCTTCTGCCCAATCTAGAATCTCTATGGTGAGATCGCACAACTCCATCGATTTCAAGCCTCCCTGTTTCTTTATGTATGCTACTACCGTGGCGTTGCCGCACATCAACGCCACGGTGTTTCCCTTTAGCAGACTTGCGAAGTGTAGGCACGCCTTCTGGACTGCTTTCAACTCCAGGACGTTGATGTGGAGTTGCCTCTCCCCTTCCAACCAGGTACCTCGTGCCGTTTCGTCGAGGAGATGGGCTCCCCATCCCTGGTTGGGGACGTCTGTGAACAGCAGTAACTCGGGAGGGCCGGTCCCGAAGGGCATCCCCTTGAGTGAGTTCGACTGGCAATGCCACCATTCCAGGAAGGGTCTCGTGTTTGGAAGGACTGGAATTAGCACCTGTTGTGAGTCCGTCTGGCACCAGAGGTTCTTGAGATTCCATTGGATGGATCTGAGCCTTACCCTCCCTTGGGGAACTAGTTTCCCCAATGAGACCAGGTAACCTATCAGCTTCTGCCAGTCTTTCGCTCTCCTGGGGTGTTCTGACAGGAACGGCTGAATGATGTGCCTGAGGTTTCTTATCCTGTCCTCCAAAGGGAAAACTTTTCCCCGAATGGTGTCTAATGTCATCCCCAAGTAGTTCATTCTGGTGGCTGGGGATAGATTTGACTTCTTCGGGTTGATTACGATCCCCAGATCTCTGCAAAACTGGAGGAGACTTCTCCCTTGTTCCTCCAAGAGGACCTTTGAGGCGGAAAGAAGCAACCAGTCGTCCAGGTATCTGATAAGGTGGATGCCTCGTTCGTGAGCCCACACTGAGACAGTCGTGAAGACTCTCGTGAACACCTGGGGCGCTGTTGACAGACCGAAGCAAAGGGTCCTGAATTGCAGGATCTGGGAACCCCATTTCACCCGGAGGAACTTCCGACTCGAGGGGTGGACTGGAATTTGGAAGTATGCGTCCTTGAGGTCGATGGTCATCATATAATCTTTTTCCCTCAAGGACAGCAGGACTGACTTCGGAGTGTCCCTTTTGAAGTCCGTCTTCCTGACGAACTTGTTAAGAGCTGACAGATCTATAACCGGTCTCCACCCCCCAGTCGCTTTCTCCACCAGGAACAGGTGACTGTAGAAACCTGGCCCTGGGAGAAGAACTTCTTCCATGGCGCCCTTCTCTAACATGGAGGATACCTCCTCTTGAAGGGCGGTCCTCTTTAACAGGTCTTTGGGAGCTAGCCATTCTGTCCGGTTGGCCGGAATAAGAGGGGGTGGTTCCGTTAGGAACGGAAGTCTGTAGCCCTCCTTTAGTACGGACACTGTCCAAGGCTCTGTCCAAGCCTTCCATGCTTGCCAATGACGTCTGAGGCATCCCCCAACCCGAGGCTTGGGCGGGGATAGGGGGCCTCCCACTCTATCTTCTTCTAGAGGGGCGGCCTGATCTGCCTCTCCTAGAGGCGGAGTAACCCGACCTGAAGGAGCTTGAGGGCGCTGGAGCTCCCCTGCGGGGGGGGCTGAGGCGTTGCGGACCAGGAGGAAGAGGGGGCCTCTCTCCTCGTAGTGCTGGTAGAGGCTTGGGGCGTCGCGGCGCTATCCGAGACGGACCTCTTGTAGGGCGGTCTCCTAGATGTCGTCGGTCTGGGGACGTTAGCCTCCTTCTTTTTCGAGACCTTCTCCATTATGGCTTCTAGTTCCTTCAGAGGAAATAAAGACTCTCCCCACAGGGGTAGGCTGCGAATGGCTCGCGCCTCCCTGTCTGGTACCTTCCGAGACACCTTCACTAGAACAGTGTCTCGCTTACGGAGAACCCAGTTAGCTGTTAGTGCGAGAGACTGAATGTCAGAAACTTAAGGGTTTTACCCCCGGAGGTAATGAGGTCCCTCAGTAGGCCTTGCTGGTCAGGGTCCTCGGGGTCGAAGGAGGCTTGTACACCCACCAAAGTGGAAGCCCACCAGTCCAGCCAAGAGGAGACGTTTACTAAGTCCCGCGACATTTCCTCCATCATGGAGGCTTCTGCTGGCGAGAAACAGACTGGGGCCGAAGAGGCTCTATCGTCTGAGACACCTTGACTAAGGATGTCAACGG
The DNA here is from genome assembly GCF_036898095.1 of Palaemon carinicauda. Lineage (NCBI taxonomy): Eukaryota > Metazoa > Arthropoda > Malacostraca > Decapoda > Palaemonidae > Palaemon > Palaemon carinicauda. The sequence continues at coordinate 7,416,825 of NC_090737.1, forward strand.
CTGACTCTAACTTAGAGGGGCCTGGGCGTCGTCCCTCTGGCACATAGACTTTGCCTTGGGTTCTGAGGCCCTGGAGCAATTTCTAGGACCTCTGGGTTTTGGAGGCCTCGGCATTGCTGGCCACTACCTTGTCGACATACTCCTGCCCTAGGACTAGATCTCGGGCTAGAGGAAGTGCTAGGGACGTCTTAGGTTGGGAGGGAGTCTGCATGATCCTCAAAAGGCTTGACCCCCAGGAATCTTCATTCGTAGCCGCAGGTTCTGCTATTTTGTGGTGCCTTCTGATAAGGCTAACCACTCTCCTATAGGCGGAGTCCTCCGTCGGGGAACCCTCCCCTCCGTCAGCCGAGGTCTCGGCTTGGGGCCGGGGAGCTGGGTTACCGGGCACGCCGACTGGACGCCTAGCTCTTGGGGCCAGGGGCGCCGTCCTGCTGAGGTACTGGATTTCATCTGCGGGGTCGTCCGCACCAGGGGCTGGGTTAACGCAGACATCGCTGGTTCAGCGGGGACTCTCGTCCGCCCAAGGGCTCTGGGTGCCGAGGACGCGGTTCCCGTGGGCTGACCCGACAGCGGGAACCGTTCCTTCCGACCCGAAGGCCGTACCAGCTGGGCTGGTTCGGCCAGTCCGCCCGACAAGAAGCGCGTTTCCCCCCGCTGGGCGGGGTGAACCGGAGGCTTCGAGGACTTACGCCTACCTGTAGAGTCCTTCCTACGGCTTGATCCCGAGGAGCCGGGTCACCAGGCGCTTCGGTTCTGGAATACCAGGCACTCCCTTGCGGTGGTACCGGTCTTCCCCGGAGGGACCCTCCGCACCAGGTTCGGGGGTCAGAACCAGCATCGCCGTGCCGTCGAGGACTACCGTTTGTGTATTCTCTCTGGGGGACGAGGACGCGGATCCCCGTGGGCTGACCCGACGGAGGGAACCGTTCCTTTAAGTCCGAGGGCCGAACCAGCTGTGCTGATTCGGCCAGGCTGCCCGTAAAGAAGCACGGTTCCACCCGCTGGCGGGGTGAACCGGAAGCTTCGTGGCCTTACGCCTGCCTGAAGAGGCCTTCTCGCATTTCTCCCTGCGAGGGTTATATCTGCGTCTGGAGGATGGCCTTCGTGGCGAGAAAAACCCTGGGCTGCCGGTCCGGGGAACGCTGCAATAGAGACTTGGGAGGCTCCTTCTCGGCGACGCCCTCGGCTGCATAAGTGACTGAAAAATACGCCAAAGAGACTGGAGAAGAATTAGGGACATTTTTCCCCCACATGGGGTCATCAGAGGAGACGTGGCCTGCTTGCACCAGGACTCCGTCTCCCAACACACTCCCGAAAGTAGTACTTACCTCGAACTACTTTCTTAGGAGTTACCTTCCCCACAACAGACCAACCTCGTCTCCTACTCTGGGTAGGGGAGGGTGGTAGGGAAGCTCTGTCAGACGAGATGCCCGGCGAAGCAAGGGGGGGAAGGGGCGCTAGTCTTCTTAGGCGACCCCTTCGTCGCCTACTTCTTCTTGGTGCTATACCGCACCCACTCAAACTCCTGGGGAAGAGCAATGGGCACTTCCCCGCAACTGACTTACCTCGTCCCCTACTCTGGGTAGGGGAAGATGGCTGTATAAGAAGCTCTATTCGACGAGGCATCGGGAAGTAAGTGGTGAGGAGAGGCTCGTCTTCCTATGAGCCTCTTGGATGTATTCTTCCTCTTGGTGCCGAAGTGCACCCACTGCACTACGTTCCAGGACTAGTAGTCCTGACATGTGGCTGTAGGAGAACATAAGCTGCCCCTACACGGCGAACACAGAGGATAAGGGGAGGAAGGATGATTTATTGTAAAATTGTTCCCTTCAGCTATTAATTCCTTGAAGGGAATCAAGGAATACACTGGGAAAGCACAAGGGTGGAAGGTGAACACACAGGAACACCCGGGAAAAGTACACTGGAAAACGCAAGTTACCACGCTGGGAACACGTGGGGCACTAGAACGCACACAAAGGATCGACAGAGAACGAGAGCGAGGTGTGTACACCGCGCAACCAGAGAACTTAATGATGAGGCTGACCCAGCCAGATAGCGACCTACCTTGATCCTACCCTCGGGGCACATTCCTTAATGCCGGGGGTAGGTCTACTTAGAAAGCAGGGTGGGGGGTAACATACGCAAAACTCTGGTCGATAGAGAGCAGATTACCAGTAACTCCTAAAGAAAGTAGTTCGAGGTAAGTATTCGTGTTGGAACAAAGAATTTTTTGGTAATCCAAGTGTTGCCAAGGTATGACAGAGGAGAATGTGGAAAGAATAGGCCAGACTATTCAGTGTATGTGTAAGCAAAGGAAAAATGAGCCGTAACCAGAGAGGTGAATCCAATGTAGTACTCTCTGGCCAGTCAAAGAACCCAATAACTCTCTAACGGTGGTATTTCAATGGGTGGTCGGTGCCCTAGTTAATCTACTACCTATGGCTAAATACAGCTCGTTCTGATACATCCATAGTACAGAATGAATGTTTGTACATATGTTGAAACAAACAATGGGCAAGTATCCTACAGGACTTTCCATTTATACATTACCACCACACCAATGGACAAAAAAGCTGCATTGTTAAATTTATCATACCTCCATATACAATTCCAAATTGCCCAGAGCCTAAAACTTCATCTGGGAATATCTGGTAAATTTGCGAGATGTCATTACAAGTAGCTTCCTCTTTATCCATTCCTTGATGGGGCTGATGGGGTGGGGTCGCACTGGCTTGCGCAGTCACCGGCATTAGTGCTTTACGAATTTCATTCTCCCATACCTGCAAAATTTACATATGACAGGACATTTAGAATTCATGCTAATTTGGCTACTAAAAATTATCTGAGTAATAATAATCATAAGCTAAATATCTGTAAAGATGGGTATACAGAACTCTAATCCCTCGTCTACTGTGGGTGCTCCGTTCCAAGCAACCCTGTGATAGTTGAAAAAATGAAGTAATTACACAAATCTATTATTATTAATTTTGATAAAGACACTTGAACTGATGCAGATTCAAATAACTAATTTCCTATCGTGAATATGATTATAAACTAAACTTGCATTTTACTTACTTTTGCCAAATGAAGACCAACCCCAGTCTCTGGTGGATTAATCATGGGAGACCCCTCTTTCTTTGTAGTAGGCTCTTCGCCAATGTAATAATCAACGTTGGCAGTCCGCAGTTCAAAACAATGGATTACTCCTCTTGATAAATCTGTCAAAATTCATAAATAATAAAATCTCAAGTAACAAAAAATTGTATTATAACTTTGAAACTTTGAATTACAATTAATTTTCTCAATGACACACTAGAGAAAACTTATCAATAGTGCATTTAAATCAGAATTGAAATTGTACTAATGTGCATCTCTTCCCATATCTTGATACACCTGCTTCAAGATTAAAATGACGGATGATTTAGGAAAATCAAAGAAAATATAGACAAAAATATATTCATATATTCAAATATATACAAGAAAAAAAATGTAATACAAACTACACAAGATAATTTTCTTCACTCACCTGCTGGCTGAGGTTGTTTGGCAGTTTCAATATTCAAAATCTCTGACAGCTGAATTTCTTTGTGATATCTTGTGCTTGTCTCGTTTTGATATAAAGTGATGGTTTTTGTGTCTAATCGCCAATAATGTCTTTTACGCTGTGGGAAAAGGATGTAATTCAGTAGAGTATAGTAAATTTTGAAAATCTATTTCAATACACTAACAGGACAGGACGTAACCCTTGACTTTAGATGGATATGCCGTACAACGACCCCATTATAAATAAAAAAAAAATATTGTAATTCGAAGAAGGCCTAGCACATCCTGGAGTCTTAAAAGAATGGTGATAATATAGCAAAATAGTACCCTAGTGCATAATCTATATACGACATGTATCTATTAATTAAAATAGAGTATTGGTATTGCGTAATAAAATGTAACAGAATAAAAAAAATGTAAAATCTTAAGACTATAAATATGAACTGCATTTCAAAATAAAGATTATTTTTCTGGAAACAAGAAAATAAATGGGAGGTTGTAACCTTCAAGATTCATTTGTTAGGGCTGGTTAGTTTTCAGATAGAGAACTTTAAGGATAAGAGTATTGTAATGTAAACGGAAATCCACTTAACAAATGGGGTTCAGGGACTAGATAACTTTGATCAGCATGTGGGTTTTCCTAGTGCCCTTCAGGTACATCGTGATCAAAAACCATCTGGGGGGGACATGCTACTGCCAATGGCTGAAACTAACTGCATTCTTTGGTGTATACTTCAAATCTCCTGCTTTGCTTAAACCAGATGGGTCTGTCACTCATTGTCCAAAGGAAAAGGCTACCCTTTTGGCTGATGCGTTTGACAGTAGGCAGAATACAAAGAAACACGATTCCTCATTCTTGTTTTACTAAAGCTACACTAACTAGTTAAGCTTTTCTGCCCCATTAAATTAAAACTTTTTATACTGAACCTTGATGCTTATGGAAATGTAGACTCAAATGGTACTTTCCCTTTTTTTCTAAAATGACTTTTAAAAATTCTGCCAGGTAGTGATGATAACAACAATACTTATAAATTCAATAATGGTTAATTAGAGTATGTATACACAATGATCTTGCTTCGTAACCTAAGTTTTTGGTTGCTGATCTTAATAATTTGCAATTACTTTTGTCTCTATTGAATCCAATAATCAATAACTTCCTTGGTTTTTCGTTCCAAAAATTGTAAGCGGACAGAAAATACACGTTATTTCAAAACAAAGATACAGTAAACATAATCATGAAAACTCTTACCATACTATCTTTGTTGGTAAAGTGGACCATCCATCCTTCTTTGAGCACCTTGGAAGGCCTCTTAGTGTGTTTAACTGACTGTACAATTCTCATCAGTGGAATGTTATTACTTGCTGAAGGACTGTAAATGAAATATTAACAGGTTAGTAATATTATCTCGACATTTCCATGAAATTACTAAGAGCAATCAATCTGAAATATAATTTCTGCCTAAGATTGTCTACATACATTGCTGTCCTGTAATACTATGAAATTAGTCCAATACCTTGTATAAAGAGGAAAATTATTAAGACAAATAATTTTTCTTACACAAATAATTTTTCTTACACAAATAATTTTTCTTGGACAACATTTATCTTTGGACAACATTTTTTCTGGGACAAATAATTTTTCTGTGGACAAACTGTTTTCTCGGACAAATTAATTTTTCCTTGGACAACATTTATCTTTGGAAAAAAATTTTCTGGGACAAATAATTTTTCTGTGGACAAAATTTTTCTTGGACAAATTAATTTTTCCTTGGACAAAATTTTTCTAGGACAAATAATTCTTCTTGGTTCTTCAATAAAGTAGATAAGCGTACATAATAAACCTCACCTGCTTGGTCTTGGTCTAACAGGATCATCATCTGTGCTGTCTCCATCAACATCAGGTAATGTAAGTAATGAATTTTCTTCATTATCATTTTCATCATCCCAGTATCCATCCCCTTCAACACCTCCATCCCCATCATCGCTACCAACACCATCTTGGAGGGAAGAGCGAAGAAAAAATGTTTATAGCAATGTATATCATTTGTCACAGTAATCACCACTATCATTACTAATTATTATTATAATTATTATTATTATTACTTGCTAAGCTACAACCCTAGTTGGAAAAGCAGGATGCTATAAATCCAAAGGCCCCAACACGGAAAATAGCCCAATGAGGAAAGGGAATAAGGAAAAACTACAAGAGAAGTTTAAGAACAATATGATTAAAATAAATCTTTCATATTTAAACAATAAAAACTTGAAAATAACAAGAGGAAGAGAAACAAGATAGAACAGTGTGCCCAAGTGTACCCTCAAGCAAAACTAGCGAGTCCTGTTTCTGAACTTTTACAAGATAAAATACCTTTACAAGAAAGGTTGGGATATATTCATAACTGAAAAATTAAACCAAATGTTTAAAAAGGAAATCTTCAGTATGATTTGGAAATCATTTCAATTGCAACTACACCTGAGAGCCAGATTGATTAACTGTAATATGCATGATATCCCTACATCATTAAGTTACTTACACCAAACATCAATTAATTCAATAGAAGAGGTACTAAAAGCCTGAACCTTAACCTCCAAGTCTTTCATACGACTTGGATACAGTTCCTTGCAAGCCTCTATAACTAAACCCTTTAGAGGGATGACCCAAAATAAGCTGGGAACCTTTCCCCTAATGTTTATTAGTCTTGTCCAAATACGTTTAAGACGACAAATAAATCTATTCTCTGAAGTATCGCCAACTTTCTTTTTCAAAGGGTAAACACAAATCCAACATCTTAAATCATTCTTAGCTTTAAATGTGTGTGTAAAAAAAAAAAAAAAAAAATCTTTTCTTAAAACCTACAATATATGAAAGACACTGTAGTTCATTCACTGTTGTGTTTCGCTGATACTATAGCTAAAAGGAAAGGAGTATTAGCTGAGAGATCTTTAACAGAAAGCTATTTCAAAGGTTCAAATAGTAAACCTTTGAATTTTGTAATACTACATCTAGATTCCAATAAATCGCTCTGACAACCCGAGCTTCTCAGTTGTTGAAAGACCTAAATACATCCACAACGATACCCAAAACGGATAAACCCAAGCCTAGATGTACGAGTACACTATCCAGCATGCAACATAAACCCTTAACAACTGTAATCAACTGCTATCCATCATAAAAAAGGAAGGAAAAAAAAAAGGAACACCATCATAATAAACTCTACACTTAAACATTCCTCAATTTGCACCACTTAAAATAAAGTCTATTATCTGTGATACAGATTTTTGGTTGAATAACTTTTGGTTAATGAAACAGCTATCAAAAGGTTAAAAACAAAAAAATGGTGAAAATGTTTGCATACCCTTTTTAGGAGCTTCTCCTGTGCAATCTTTGGGAACGCGCTCAGAACATTTTTTGTGCGCATTAAATTTGCAGTCTTTGCACTGGACACCTTGTCTGAAGAGGCCTAAAAAGACAACGGTAAACAATTAGGAAATCAATCATGATACAATATATAATGCCTAACTACATAAAGATGTTTTCAAAAATTGCTCTTATGAACAAATTAGGGTACGATGTAATAACAGACTGTGACCAGGCTAATAACTGTACTGAATAATATGACACACTGGATACTAATACAGTTTTGAAAACCACCATTTCTTCATCATTAAAGAATGCAGATGTTTCGATTTTGAAAAACACAAAGGAGAAAATTCCCCAGTTACAATTCAAATTGAAGAAATCATAGCTCTCTATTTAGTATATACTAAAGATCGCAATGTACTTTACTATAGTTATTGCGCATGAAACAAAGAACTATATATTTTAAATAACTAGTATTTTTTAAATATATTAGAAAGCAAATCAATACCCACCATTGATACTATAGTCCATTTCTTTTAGCCAGGCATATTTGCACTGACTCGCAACGGTGCCCTTTTAGCTCGGAAAAGTTTCCTGATCGCTGATTGGTTAGAATTATCTTGTCCAACCAATCAGCGATCAAGACACTTTTCCGAGCTAAAAGGGCACCGCTGCGAGTCGGTGCAAATATGTCTCGCTAAAAGAAATGGACTATAGGAAGTGCTACTCCCTGACCCAATAAGTGAACCATCTATTGTGCCCTATTGTATAAACTCATTGTGCAATTTACATTTGCTTCATTGTGGGGTAAAGTAATTAATATACCAAAAACTGATTACAGTACATATAAGAATAAATATTTTTTTTTGTCAGCCCAAGTTCAAGAAATGGGCATTTTACTTATCTATGCCCCCTAAAATACAATAAAATCAAACCTATCATAATAGAAATATTCTTTCCATGAGTCTGTAATTTTCAGATTTTGTTAGCATTTTGTATTTCAAAGACATTGCAATGTTTCAAATATAACAATAGTCGATTCTTTTTAGTGAGGCAGATTTGCACCGGCTCCCAGGGGTGCCCTTTTAGCTCGGAAAAGTTTCCTGCTCGCCGATTGGTTGGAGATGATAATTCTAACCAATCAGAGAGCAGGAAACTTTTCCGAGCTAAAAGGGCACCACTGCAAGTCAGTGCAAATGTACCTCGTTAAAAAAAATTGAGTATAGTGTACAGTATACTTTATGTAAATATACTGATTAAAAGACATTAACTCACATTGTGCAACTTACCTTTTAACAATTTCTTGCAATAATGACAGATAGTAGGAGTTGTGTAACTATGAAGAGCAAATGAATGAGGAACCTGAAAAATATAAATTGTATAATGAACTACATACAGAAAAACTTACAGAAAAGACATGTACGCGAGACTGGATTAAATAAAATTATTACTTGAAATGATAGGTAGGTATGTATGAAGTACTCGGTTAATATCACTAAATATATACAGTATGATTTAGTGGATTTACTTTGACAGATAGAAAATGTACAATTTTATAAAAAGCTTCATTCAAAGAGAACCTGGTAACTTTAAAAAGATACTGTTTTACATTTATTCCATTAACCCTTTTAACCCCAATGGACGTACTGGTACGTTTCACAAAACTCATCCCTTAACCCCCATGGATGTCCTTGCAAAAAACTGCTATTTGCATTTTTTTTGATAACTTTACGAGAAACTTCAGGTATTTCCCAAAATAATGAAACCAACCTGACCTCTCTATGACGAAAATTAAGACTGTCTGCGCAATCTAAAAAAAAATATTGCAAAACGTGCTTGAAAAAGAAAACACCTTAGGGTTAATGGTTGGAAAGTTCCACATAGCCTTGGGGGTAAAAGGGTTAATAACAAAAATGCAGTATACCAATAAACTTAGGTTTGAGTAAACATGCACTTAATGAGGTGTTTTCTAGAGACTGCAATTAAACCTGGAAAATATTACTCCATCATCAAGAAGCAAACACACTTTCTTATCATTCAGTAAGTCCACTACAAAAGCACTCTTCACTTGTTCTGAAATCCTCTTGAAATGGAAGGGTGACATTCACTGACAGCCTCTCAAGTATTACTTTAACCACAGAGTACTGGTTATTTTGACTACTTGTGCATTTAAACACCAGTCACTGCTTATCATGACAATTTGTTCCCAGCTTTCTTGCATTCTCTTTTACTGAATCCAGTATGTACTATTCTTTACTGGAGAATTTCCCAAAATAACAGAGTACCTGATCAAATCATAGTTTTACAATTCTATGAAAAATCAGGTATCTTTGGAATCACTTGAACAGATATCTTGAATCATCCATATGAAGAATAAGGGAGGAGTAACTTATCTGTTGAAAATAAGACACACACCAAGAGTTGTCAAAATTGTTAAGGACATATAAAATAAAACCTTTCAGAAACATATTTGCAAAGGTCATGTTTTCTCTGAACAGATGAATCAAACCACCACATTTATGAACTTCAACATTATCAACGAATGAGTGGAAAGGTTTTCTTCCTAATGCAATGCCAAATAACTTCTGTTTGAGAAAACAATACATAAGATTTTAGGTTTGGTCCCCAAATGATTCCCACAAATAAAGTAAGATGGTAAAAAACAAAACACAGTTCTTTATGAATAGTGTACCAGTAACACAGTTCCAATTAATAAAGTAAAATGAGTTAAACTTCAAACTTGAAACACACATATCCATACAAACTAGATGGTAAGGATGGGCATTTAAGTGTTTCAATAAACAACTTTTCTGGGCAAGGCTTTCAGAGGAAGACTGCTAATCTAGAAAACAATACTAGTGTATTTACCGCAAAATGTCGAAAAATACAAATGCACTTGCATGCAAAATTATGAAGAGATTTGTAGATAAATGAGTAATTTACTGTATGTGCTTCACTTCATGCAACATACACACAAGGTACACTGTTTTATGTAATGCTCATTCATTTCAAAGGTGCCATAACACAGTGGAACCTATATGGATACTGTCATTTATTCAAAACAAAGAACTTACCAATGAATAAAATATTTTTGTTTTATGTAATTAAACTACATGAAAGAAAAAAATATTCATTGACAAATGAAATAAGTAAAAGGAATAAAACTAACATCATAAATGCAATTCTGTGATCAACTGAAAAATTTCTGAAGCCAATAAATTTCATATTACTAAATAATACATTTATTTAAAACTATCAATACTTTCCAGTAGCTATTTAACAACATATGACCTATGCAGAATACAAAAATCTATTTTGTAACAAAATTCCTCTTCAGTTCCAATAAAAAATGACAATTTATCCCAAATTGTATTTTTCCTAGCTATACAAACCTCGTAATCATTTAATATAGGAGTGCTCTCTCAAACGGGAAAATTCCTATACTAAATGATGACGAGGTTTGTAAATCGCGTCGGAATAAATGACAATTTGTCCCAAATTGTATTTTTCCTAGCTATACAAACCCGTACTCATTTAATATAGGAATTTTCCCGTTTGAGAGAGCACACCTATATTAAATGATTACGAGGTTTGTATATCGCGTCGGAACTACCACCTGCTAAAAATGTAATAAAATTTATACAATATAAAATAAAAAACCTAAATCTGTATTTCTGGGTCGAACCTGTGGCGCCGGGCGAAAAGTCCTTCTTGTATACCTTTTCTGATAAAAAACCTTCCAAGATGTTGTTCAGATGGCGCTCGCGTCGTGGCGTGGGTGGTGCGGCGATGGGGATGTGTCTAGGGCCTCTGTATCGGCCCATCCCTTTGGCGAAGGAATTAACTAAATGGAAGACAACCTGTGAATAGTGGATTTCACCCGCCTTTGCTTTATACACGACACCCAAAAGGTGCTCGCGCGAGGGTTGTAACCTCAGCATTCCATGCTTTTATCTTTCTCTGGTATAATTGGAAGGTTTTTTATCAGAAAAGGTATACAAGAAGGACTTTTCGCCGGGCGCCACAGGTCTCTCCCCAGAAATAGATTTTTCCTTCGTCAAAATCCCTTAATTACATCACAGGATTCAACATAATATTTCAAATTCAAGCTGAAACTATCATTAATCCAAAGAAACGAGCATAACTGATATACTACACAAATTTCACCCATTATTTCTTTCCAAAGAACACAGCATTTTGAACATTCAATTCAAGAATTAGGATAATACAAAAAATGGTCCATTCTGAAATATCTACGGTATATACCGATGACAAATTGTACAAAATTCTAAGCAGCCCCAAAACACAACTTCCGGATAAGATTATTAAAATTCTGGTCTTATGGAGGGGGCCAATACACAACTTTTGGCTGCATCAAAATGACTCCATTGCTTTCTGTTCATATTTCTATGCTATTCCCTTTGATATTGTTCATTGTATAGCTTGTGTAGCACACTATAGGTGAAACTATTACATGCAGGAAGCCACCAGCACAGTTACATGCCTTCTACATGTCACTTTCTATTAGTTCCCTTTTGACTTTCATGTCTTGCTTTTTCCATTCAAATTCTAATTCAAGGACATATCCTTTAAGCGAGGCAAGACCTCCAAGAAGGCATACCCGAAATGTTTTAAAATATGTATTAACAATTTCAATCCACTAGATCTAATTCAATAAAAGATTTTGCTCTTTTCAAAACCTAACAGACAAATTTCTTTAAACTGTCTTTGAACAGTTAATGTACAACCCTTTTCAATGGAGATAGAATTGAAGGATCCTCAGCCACGTCCTTTAGAAAAGGCAACATGATTGGCATAGCTCCTTCTCCATGGATCTTCTCTTTTAAGGTAAGAGGTGGATTTGTTCACTATTGCATGCATGTAATGGGTATATGCTTGGTCATTGTGACTACTCTAATGGTTACAAGTCTACAATAATGTTTATCTGGTATTGGTCGTTGGGTACTGTACAACATCCAACCCCCAAAAAAAGTCTTGATACCTAATCTTAAGGATGTGCAGTGGTCCCTAAAACCCTCCCACCTCCCTAGACTCGTGAAGGGAAGCGGGACATAAAGAGACTTCAAATAGGAAAAATGGTGGCTAGGTGGCAAACAAATGCTGAGGTAGCATTATCCCCTTCTTTAGTATCGGTTCTCGTTGATAACCTGCCATCAGTTGGCAGATGAATTCTTCATTGTAGGTGCTGTGGGTTTAATAAAGCCTGAACCAGTGGGTCTCACTTAACTATTTGATTCCATGCTTTGCACATTGCTACAGAGGTCCTTGAGCAGGAAAGAATACATCTTTGGCATTTTGTTGTATTGCATTCCCTGTTATAGTCCTGACAGGGAAGTCTTTTGGTTACCACATAGTGCCTCCCGAAGAATAGTTTCATCCTCCCTCAAAACTCCTTTTTTTCTGGTATTTCATGTAAGAGTTTACATTTCGTAAGTTATTGTGAGCACAGAGGATTCAAATGAATACAGAACTGAAATACAGTAATTCCATGAAGGTAGGGCCATTTCATTAAAATATAAAGTAAATAAATCCACAACTATACAGTATGATTTTTATATAATACTGTAGTTACTTTAAGTAGATGGATATAGCACTCATCTTCAACCAGGATGATTGAACGTATGAATTTAGGTTTGGATTTACACTCCTAGCAATTCGGCCTGGTACTGGAGTCAGGGGAGTTGATCCTGGGAGATGAATGGGACTTTGACAGTTCCCAGCTTTTCTCTGCAATTTTCAATCCATAAATTTATTCATAGAGTATTACAAACCGATGGCTGTGAATTCTTTCTTTCATTGATATTCATGTTGTAAAAGCAGAGCAGCTCTTTGCTAGAGTTGAAGAGGATAACCTTATTACCTAGTATGCCTTTCTTTCTCTCTAAAAGACCTTAAAAATTGTACAACGGAATAATTTAGACTTTGACCATAAGGTAAACTTCCCATCAAATCTGAAAACTGTTTATGACAATCTTATCGAACAATATTTCTTTAAGAGTTACTACAAATTTAAACTAACAGCTTATCAAGTTTTGTTTCCGATACCTATCATTTTAACAATTTTTTCTCTGAATATCCAAAATTATGTGGAAAAATTTAAGATAAAATTATACCTATTTGCAAACATCAATTATAAACTAGACAATTATCCTTTCATCGGGTAATAAATAGTTCTCTACATAAAAATCATAAAAAGATTTATGGGGATAAATTCAAAGCTGCTTCTCATAAAACAATAATGGTTTTGAGTAAAATCATCCAAGTGCTTTTACATCTAAATCTCTAATCCTTACCATATAACTGCAGTAGTTCCCCAATTACCAGAAGTTTTCTTATCCAAGCACATTCATACAAGAACTTAAGTGAAATGGAAAATACAGTGGTGTATTCTTAATATAAAGAAACCATTAAAGGTTAAACATCCAACTCACTTCACCTCATACCGGGTACAAACCATTTTTCTTTATGTTTCTAGTGAAGGAAAAGAATAAAAATGATGAAAAATGTAAAATATCCATGCACCAAAAGAATTAAATGACATAGGCCACACATTAGGTTATGAATCTCGGGATAAAAAATACTCCAAAGGTTTGTTGGTTTCAAGTGGACTGGGTCATACAACAAGAATTGATTTTATTACTAAACTGTAAAGATGTCAGGCGTGATTAATATTGGAGTCTCTTGTAAAATAGGTATTGATAGGAAATATTTTTCCTTTGCTTGTTCATTCAGCTCTTTGTTACCACAAGAGTTGTAACGTTTCTTTGATGTGATACGGTATTTTTCATGCTATATGAAACGAAAGGATCATATTCAACACCACTTTCTAGCTTTTGTGCCATCTACGCTATTAGACTTGTGTCACCACTATCTGTTCAATTTATTTTTATCTATGTTATCTTCCTAACTTGAGGTAATGGAATTTACAAACACTCTCAAACTAGGCAGATTTGAATGGCATTATTGTTGTTCTTTTAGGTCATATTCATCAAATTCCATGCAAGGGGGTCACCAAACATAAACAAAAATATAAGGTTAATCAAATTTCAGTATTCTATACTCTCCTAATGTTCATATTGCTTTTCTTCTGCAACTGATTAAATGTTAATGTCAATCCATGAAAAACTTGGCTAGAACTTTTATATCTGTACAGAATCGAGACATCTAAAACAGGTCTCCAACCAACAGACACCTTGGACACTAGTAACTACAGTCAATTTTTTTTTAGCGAGGCCGATTTGCACTGAATCGCAGCGGTGCCCTTTTAGCTCGGAAAAGTTTCCTGATCGTTGATTGGTTGGACAAGATAATTCTAACCAATCAGCGATCAGGAAACTTTTCCAAGCTAAAAGGGCACCGCTGCAAGTCGGTGCAAATGCGCCTCATTAAAAGAAATAGACTATACATGTTGTAAAGTCCTGGGGAGGGATCTAAGACTTCCTATGGAACTTTTTTCTTTGAAAGTTTTGCAATCGCTATTTTCAAAAGAAGGGCTCTGGCCAAATTATCTAGACTTGAAAAGGGATTCCTTTGTATACGGAGGATTGGCAAACATGAATTCAATATACCTCTCTTACCCCAAATAGGACCTAGAAATTATTGTGAAGGTTTTCCCAAATCTGGTAAAAGTAAGAAAGCTTTATACACTGTATTGAGGTGACCGGATCATAGAAACACAAGGGTTTTACAATAGGACCTGAAGTAATTTGAGAGAGTCAGGCTAGAGGAGAAGTTATTTATTCTATAATGGGCTGTGTACCAACATAACTCTTAGTGATTGGCATACTAGAACGAATAGGCACAACTTCAAGTGCTAATCTAGGATTTGGAATGTGGCAGGATGGACTAGGATCCCTGTTTTTGCCCCAAGCCTGATTACCTCTTTAAAATTGTACAAAGCCAAATCAGAAATAAAACACCTTTTGAAGTTCACTACAAACAACCCAAGCAAGCATGGTAATAGCTGAAGTGGCATTTAGCAACTTCATCGTCAACAAACCTAGTCTTCTTTGGAGATTTCCCGGAACTGAAAGTCAATTCCATTTTACAACTCAATGTGTTCTTTCAAAAGAGATACTGCTAGGGAACAATACATTCCTCACAACTTTTGTCTCAGACATGTGACACAAAAAGAATGAGAATTATTGTTGCCCAGCAATAAATCCCAGAAATGTATAACAAACCCAGAAAAAGCTATCCCCCATCAATTTGTGATAGTTAACACTGAGTTTCTAAATAACTTCCCAAATCAGAAAATCATAATCTGGAATATGGTTAGAATAAGTTCAACAACGGTGATGAGAGAACTGATTGACAGTGCCAATATGGCCATATATCACTTATTTAATCTCAATGCTCCACTATAGGAACACGGCTATTAAAAGTAGAGAAAATTAGAATTACTGTACAGTACTTCGTTTTAGAGAGGACTCTGACATTTAATCAGCTTTGAAAGAGAAGCAATGAGAACATCAGGGGAGGTACATGTTATTTGGGCTAAAAGAAACTTTATCTAATATTCCTTATTCCTGGAATTCTAAAATCTCTTATTTGATATTCTCGGTGCCCACACAGTTTGTGTTTATTGAGGGACTAGCGTACAAAGAAATTGTTTGTGATAAGAGAACCAAATCCATTTAAACAAGCATCATCAGGATTAATCAAACGTTCAACCAAATAATCTGATTGTGATAGAGTGCATTTTATGTACCACTTAAAAATATCTACCCTGCTATGCATTTAAATAAAAACATACATTACACAAAGTATATCAATATCGTAAAAATATGCAGACTGAAAAATAAATAAGCATTAGCAATGTCACCTAAAAAAAAAATATTGCAGAATGTTCCTTTTGTATCTCAAAGTCATTTCTACAGATACACCATCTAACTTCTACCATGCAAACTGCATACTCCAAAGGCCCCTTTCCAGCATCCCCTCACAAAGTGAAGAGAAAGCCTTATAGTACAGTATATTCCACCTTTAGACCACATCACCATCCAGTGTATGTAAAAGTATATCCACAATTCTCTCACCTTGATTCTCCCTGCCAGTTCTTTCTCCACCCAAGCAGGTCTACCAACTGATCCACTGAATGACGACCGACCAGACTTCATGTTTGGACTGGAAGTGGTTGAAGTCTGCAAATGCATATTTCCAGGTTTCAACAGGTTTTCTCATTCAATACACTCATGCTAGTCTTTTTACTCTTCCCCAAACTCACAATAAAAAGTACACAGCTGTTATGTAGCTGACACCCTTTCTGGTCTAAATTGTCTGATACTAGCTACAACTCCACTACACTAAAGCTACTTATGGATACATCTAAAACAATGATCAATTGTCCTTTGTACTGCAAACAGTAGGGATTAAATGGGAGAATACTCTTAACTATAATAAACCTCCGGACTGACTAAAACTGATACTCTAGATAAAATTCCAACCTAATACTAGTACAATATAATGTAGTTTGTTATACCCGCTTTCTAGTACAAAACATTAACACCGGACTACTGTACAAACTTTGCATAAGCATAAAGCATTCTAGATTAATATTTGCTTGATAAGCAAAATACTTGTCCATCTACCATTTACTAAATAACTAATGAAGTACTATACTTTGTTGAGAACAGATCCAATCAATCCAAAGGCTAAACTCGCAATAGAAGAGTTTTATCTCAACACTATACTTTGGGATGTCTACATAAGGCTTGAAATATCTTTCTTCTCAAAAGATATTCATTTGGAATTCCTAAGGATATTTTCTATTTCATATTCCACGATGGTAATTGTGAAATAATCTATCAACCTAAATTCGGCCTAAATATCTAGACACACAGTCCTAAACTCCAGCTCCAAAAACTTAAAACACTTGCACTTTAAATCAAAGGTAATAGGAAACAAAAACGCAAATCCGGAGGTATGAACAAATTGTCTCTGCGACAGAACAAGTGGGAGTTACACATATAAGGAATTGCAAAAGGTGTTCTGCGATAACTAACAAAAACCAATGTCAAGAACCCACCACATGTGATCTGATCATTTAAGTAGAAAGTGCTTTAAATGCCATGCTGAACATGCACTGTGTTACTTTCTCTTACATACCAATATATGCAGGCCTTTCTGTTAGTCCGTAAGTCACAGCCAATAAGGAAAAGAAAAGACAAAAAAAAAGGCGAAGGTGAGATCAAGTTGATAAAAGTCACTTCTGAAAACAATCATTCTGAAAGCTCAGAAGGACAGAGATAGATGAACACAAGTTTTGATAGTCTTTCAGACATATACAACCTTATACACTCTCACAATGCAAGCTTAGATTTCCACAGAATGTAAGAATTTATGCCACCATAACCCTTTGGATGCCATGCAATACTGTTTAATGAAAGCACCAGTCCATTTAATTTATTTAAAACATTCATTTTTTTTAAAAATAACCTGTTTTTCCCCGCGTTAAAAATTAGACAAAATTTAAAATCAAGTAATGTTCCTTACTTGCTCATTCGCAGATATTCCAACTTTGGTTCAAAATGTATAACACCTACTAAAGCTTTGCAAGTACTGTATGAAGGGCCTATTAAAACATCACATTTATTTTCATTACCGATATAAATCTACTAACAACTGAAAAAGGCTATCAACCGAAATCTCTCCTAGACTAAATTTATCGTATACTTCCAAGTTCTATTGATAGCAAGGTTCATGTAAGCAGTATAAGATTACCGAATTGGTGGAAAACACCCTTTCTTTATATGCATTACCATTCTGCATGATTTGAGTGTTTATATAAAAAAAATAACGTCGCCCAACCTAAAAATCTCAGCTCCCATAGGGGGGGTCATTGGCTAAGCTGAACAAACTAATTATTATTATTATTATTACTATCCAAGCTACAACCCTAATTGGAAAAGCAAGATGCTATAAGCCCAGGGGCTCCAACAGGGAAAAATAGCCCAGTGAGGAAAGGAAGTAAGGAAATAATCCACCTTATCCAGTACAGTATTATACAAATATGAGCTAGTTGATAAATGTGAAAAAAAAAATTCTGTTACAACTTCAGCAGAGTATAAATTAGAAACCTAATGTATTAAACATTTATATATTAAAGTATACAGATCCCTTAACTGACCATACCTACAACTAACTATACAGAGCTTATCAAACACCAAAAAGATTATAAGCTTACAACCTTTGTCTCACAAATATATCAGGATGTTATTACCAGTACATGTAAATAACTTCTTACCGATGTAAATCACATTATAACTTTTCTGAATCTTACAAAATGCAATAAAAGTGTTTTCCCCTTTAACTAAACTGTCTTACAATAACTTAAAATAGGTCTTTTCCTTTCTTTAAAGCTGGGATAAAAATTTAAAATTATATTCAATAAGTTATCAAAATTCTCTTACAAAACAAAATGCACTGCCATAGTATACAAAATGGCTGTTGGATGGAAACTTAAAATAACAACAAACCAATAAGGTTCATTCAGAATAAAAACGGAGCATGAGCACTCAATGTAAAAAAAAAAAATAGTCACAGAATATATCGGTAAAACTGACACCCATAAAATTAATTTCAGATGCACAATATCAGTAAAAACTAAAAAAAAATAGTGGCAGCATCCAAAGAATTAGGTTCTCTTTAACATTTTAATTATTATTCCACAAAACTTCATCTACAATAGAGTAATGAGCTGGTCGTTGAAACATCTCAAAAGTCCACTGAACATAGATAGAAATAATTACTATATTTAGTCTCTTTACCTTTAAAAATAAGTAACTAATAATTCTTTAAATACCTAGCTTATATATTGGAGAACTAAAGAAAGTAAGTTTGCTTCGGAAATTAAAATATTTAATTCTCTTTTAAAAACCAACTTATTCATGTTCAATAATGCCACCTTTCCTTCCCAAAAATCAATATCATCATCTTTGCAATCATAAATAAACAGGAAATATGACAAAGAATACAAAAGTTGCCAATTTTTAACACTATCTTAGCCTGTCATATATAAAAACTACAGTACATCAGTTAACTAAAATGGGAACACTTTATTTCTTATAACCAAGATGAATTGAAAAGCATTATCAAAGGAATAATAGTTAGGTTGTGATAACTAGCCAATATGATAATCATTCAAAATACATATACTGTATAAAAATGGTTATTAAATTCATAAACAACCACGTCTATGTAAACAAAAGCAATTGTGTGTGACGGCTGATCACATACTTAGCGAGAAAGGTAATTGCGCTGGTTACATCTCATTGGTTTCTCCAGGAGCAAAGGGTGGATTATGCAAACAGGAACAATTTGGTTACACACACACACACGTACATACATCCACACACTTACAAGTTATGTATATAAAATATCTATGACTTACAATAGATGGTACAAGAATGCTACAAGGAGTAAACTTACAGCAATCAAAAGGGAACAAATATTACTAGGAATACACAAATCTTAAGTTTCCTTCTCAAATACAAAGGGCTTGCTTTTCAGTTACGGTACTTGGCGGAGGGACAAAGAGCATCCTTGAAATTTGTCGAGTATCACTTTCCATTCTTGAGGCAAAATGTGTCTTAACATTCAGCTTGGAAATTACCTTCAAATAATTAGAACATATAAAAAAGAACAATACTGTTACCTTTAACTTGAGGCAAAACTTTAAATCGAAGCTTGGCAGGCTGGAATTATCCAATTACGGGTATGCATAACTTTAAACTAATGCATCGCAAAGAAAATAGTAGTACTTTGTAGTTGCATATAAATGGTATCCAGAACCCCATAAAACATAATGAGAATAGGGATAATGTATATTGGCTTTTAACATCATATCTGACTTTTCTATAGCGAGTATGCAAAATAATATCATGTTAGCAAATGATACTAAATTCAAGCTATTAAAGTAAAACACCATAAAATTCTTGAAACTTAAATGATTAAGCACAATTCGGATTATAGAAAGTATGGAATAGTTATAACATCCCCGAAGTAACTGAGAGAAGGGGCATTACTAGGGAACTTTGTTTCCTAGTAGTAAGTTGAACACCCTTCAGAGATATGAACGCTTCTACTCCAGTAATCTCAAAATATTTACCTAAATGCCACATACTTATCAGGAACCCTTATCAACAAATCAAGATGGAAAGGCATCTTAATAGCAAATATGAAGCTGGCCTTCAATCTTGATAAAATGTTGCACACTATCAAATGATGATTAAAAAATAAATCTAATGGGTATCTAAAACTGATATAAAATACAACTGTGGACGATATACTGTACTCTAAAATTCTTTCAAGTTGTAATTCACCATTAATGGTATTTCCTGACTTTTTATTCATGGGTTATGCAAGTAAGACCATTTTGAAGATGATATAAAATTACTTCCATGTAACACTCTTTTTGGAAAATAGTAAAGTCTAGATGATGTCAGAGGCAAGAACGACTGGCAAACTACCTTACAGCCAGCTATGGAATTTTGCTATGCCAAAAAGAATCTCATACTTATATGTTGTTTGAGATCCAAACTTTGATGGGATTTACAATTCTAGACATCATGCACCAGGCTGGTATGGTACTGGACGTTTTTCAAGTACTGTACAATACATTCAAGAAGCAGCTGCTTAGAGAGATAGGTTTATAGTTACTGGCTTTCCTAAGTTTTTTTTCCTGACTTTATTACAGGTTAACTTATGGCAGTAACCCATTCTTTTTCATCAACTTTCTTAGCTAAATGCAATTGGAAAATTATACCAAGGACAGCCAAGGATACTGGGTATGTATAGTTCAAAAGATATTCCACTTTACCTCAGGATGAGCTATATGTAGTGGGACAGTTTTCAACTCGTTTTTCAATAGTGAATTCCTAGTTGAAATACATTTTGACAATTTCCAAATTTATTGCAAGTTCTGTATAATCTTTTTTATTTTACATGTCGAGCATATTAGACCTAGATGAAATGGCTGATGTATTTTAAGAACAAAACGTAAATGGAAGAGAAGCGAGATGCATTTTTTCTTTGAAAAGTGACAAGGGGAAAATGTGTTTTGGGGAACTTCATCTAACACAATACAACAATTAAAGGTTACTTACATTATTAACCCTTCTACCCCCTTTGGACATACTGGTACATTTCACAAAACTCATCCCTTTACCCCCATGGACGTACTGGTACGTCCTTGCAAAAAAACTGCTATTTGCATTTTTTGCATATTTTTGATAACTTTATGAGAAACTTCAGGCATTTCCCAAAATAATGTGATCAACCTGACCTCTCTATGACGAAAATTAAGGCTGTCAGCGCAATCTAAAAATAAAAATATTGCAAAACGTGCTTGATAAAGAAAAACACTTTGGGGGTTAAGGGTTGGAAAGTTCCAAATAGCATTGGGGGTAAAAGGGTTAATACTTTTAAAAATGCATTTGACCATCTTTCCCTAATAATACAGACATCAACTTTTAAAAAAAAAACAATACACGATTCCTTTTCCTTCCATTTTCAGTGGTGAGAAGGGACTGAAAGAGGTACGATGGAACAATTTGTTATAAGGAGAGATGACAACTTTGAAGTAATTTGGTATTATGCAACAGCAAAGTGAAGGATAATGATTACTGTACAATATTCATGAGAACATGAGAGAAGTTAATGACATAAATGAGGGGAGAATCTGAAAGTTTCTTTATAGTGAGAATAATGAATGAAATAAAAGCAATGGATTACAATGACATACTACACAAAGTATGACAGTTTACGACTCAGTTTTATTTACATATTCCTAATTATGTACAGTATATACAAGTATTTTTTTTATATAATTTCCTTTTTTATAACTTTCTTCTTGTATCTGGGCATTCTCTTCTAAGATAGAATGTTTGAAAAATTTATGGTTTTTTGGTCCTGAAATTATCGGCATATCTAGTCCATCTATCAAAATTAGGGTCTAGCTTTTGCTGTAACGCTGCTAGCCACAAAACAAATTTTCTATCTTTACCATAAAATGGCTGATACCATCTTTGGATAAGAATTTTGTTTCAATTTTCAATAATACTTAAAAAAACATGAGACAAAAACATTTTTTCATACCAACCAATCACTCGCATAATAGTCCCTTCATTGGTCCTCAATTGCTCCACATACTGCAGTATTTAAAATACGTCCTAAGAGACAAAACTAAATCTTAATAATATTTCTATAATGACCTGATATTCCAATTACTTCTTGAAGTTTTGTTTATATTGACAATACCAAAAAAAAAATATATATATTTTTCTTTCTTTCAATAGGCCTCTAGCTAAGTATTGAGACAATCTATTGACTTATGGAAATATTCTCAACATGGGTAGGCTACACATGCTTCTGTCTTTCAGTCTCGAAGCTGAAACTAATATCCTATCCACTTGCCATTACTAGTCAGTGGGGATGAGGGTGGCATGTGTAAGAACATCATGTGAGTATGGAAACAAATTTAATAATAAAAATTGTTAATTTCTATGTATCGGCACTAAAATCTTCTACAATCTGATGGAAGTGGGTCATTGAAGAAAATATATGAAATTTAAAATAGACTAACCCTTTACTCAAGTACTCCAGTGATAATCTATCTTAAAACTAGTTTGATACAACTTGATTTCAGCCAGAAAGGACATAATATTTTTGGATAAAAGATGAATTGAAATCATATCCCCACATTGTAAATCATGAATATTACCCCTTATGTCTACTATCTTGGCCAAATAATACTTAACAGCCCTCACTAAACAAACATAACTATTCTTTGCCGTATCTTTAACTTCCTTTTTCCAAAGTGCAATTTAAATGAATCAGGTAAACATTTTGTCTTGACATTCTTAGCTCTAGTCCATAGACCATAAAAAATTCCTCTGACTTGGAGGTTTTAATACAAAAAATAGCCTAAATACATCTGCATTAATATCTGAAATGGATAAATCTAATCCTATAAGCATGGGTCTATAACCCTTAACAGCTTAAATGGTCAGACATTTCATCGAAGAAAAAAAAGGATGAATTTATTATTATCCGAAACTAGTTTTAGTCACCGACATTTCTTGACTTGCACCAATCAATATATATATTACATTTTTCTTTAATAAAGCTTATCCGTAGCCTGTCTTTTAAAACTTGAATAGAAAACCTAGAGACTCAAAGCAAATTACTTGAGATTATAGTAAAGTTTCCATCCAGTTTGATGCAGCATGATTTGGATGCACTTCCCTCTAAAGCAGTTGCTGGAGAAGGTTGCCTTTAAAGGTTGCTCATGAATGGCAGAAGCAAGGGACTGTGACACTGCCCTAGCAATCAGGACAATGCCCTAGAGACTCACCATATATTATATGATCAGCACCCCAGCCTCCTCTCCACCCAAGCTAGGACCAAGGAGGGCCAGACAGTGGCTGCTGATGACTCGGCAGATAAGACCTATAGGCTCCCCCAAACCCCTCAACCTTAGCTCACAAGGATGGTAAGGGTGCAGACACTAATGGCACTAACAAGTCTGAGCGGGACTTGAACCCCCATCTGGCAAACACCAGACAGACACGTTACCAATCAGGCCATAACAACCTCAGACGGTCGGATAACAGAACATAGATCTGCAAACCGAAATGGAACCACCAGCATCATCCTTCCGTTTGTAGATATCCACTAGTGCTGACACCTTTTCAGTCCATCAATATCTAATACTATTCCACCTATTTACCAAGGCACTTCCCCCAATTTTGGGAGTTAGCAGACATCAAACAAATAAACAAAGGGGGACCTTTCCTCTCTCCGCTCTTCCCAGCCTGACGATGGATTCAGCCAAGTTTGGCTGGTACTGTTAGGGTGTGTGGATAAAAAATACAGGAAGGAATCAAGGAACTTTTCTGTGAATCAGACAATTGTCCTTACTATAGAGAAATACATTTGTTCCTTATGTTCAATCATAAAAAACACAAAGCCTACTACAGCCTCAGAAGGCCCATCAGAAACATAGTGGAACCTAGCTATAACAGACCATGTTTATAAAGGATCAAATCTAGATAACCAGTGGTGTCCTAGTGGCATTTTAAATGTATCACGCTTTTCCTATGCACATCACCTAAAAGTGAAATCCTTTTTTTTTCTTTTACTGCCAATAAAACGAACGAACGATCAAATAGACTTCAACAAACTTTATTAGGATTTAGCATTAAGAGCACTGGAAAAATTTTAGTGAGAGGCTCCATTGGACCCACACGGCAAAGTTGGGAGTCACAGGTTCAAAACTGGGCAGGTTAGGCTACAATCTTTGTCTGTAGGCTCTGGACTTCTTAGATTGAAAAAGAAGCCAAAGATGACAAGAGCTTATGAAGCTCATAACTATAAAACTCAAGAAGCTTGTTAAAGGTTGGTGCGGCACTACCTTCATCCTCCCCGTTGTATTCAATAATCCTAATCTTCTCCTGATTCTCCCCCAGAACTAAAAGTTAGCTATCTTTTATGTTTGGAATTTTTAGTTTGTTAGCAACAATTTAAATATTCTTTCTCCTCAGAGGAATAGCAAGGACTTCACATTCCTCACAACAATGATTTAAATAACAATACTGTCCCTGCCACGAGACACAGAATGAGGATTATGACTGCCAAAAAATAACTTCCTTGAAAAATAAACAAAATAATTACTAACAAATCCAGAAGACATACCTTATAATCGCTATTAACGTCTGAAGGGCAGTAACACAAGTCTTGATTTATTAATATAAACTCGACAAAAAACAGAGATAAAAGCATGTGTGGCTTACCCTTGCTATTACCATTAGTCACTAAATTGTCTCAATAATTGGCAAGAGGCCTAAGCCTACTGAAATGAAGAAAACTGGGAATTTTTAGTTTGGGGGAGTAACATCAATACTACCAAGCTTTGAAAAAAGAAGGAATACAAACATCAGAGAAGATTCACAGAAATCATGTGGAAGTAACCCCTTAAAAGCACCACATGGATCCCCGGGCATCAAGCAGTTTACAAACTTTGGACTGTTAGCCAAGGAATATGGAAAAATGGACATTTTACTAAAGTGATTGGTATAAAATTATATTAATTTCATCATAAACAATCACTTATATACATATAGCTTGGATCAGTTTAGGTAGGAAGGATCAAAGCTAGCCGAAAGAAGTTCCATAGCGGGCTTCTGTGATCGAGGATTAACAAAAAAAAATTAAGGAACAGCTAGTCATTAACGTAAGGGAGAATCCTTACTAAAATACTAAAAAAAAAAAAAAAAAAAAAAGGATCGGTATTTGTATATTATTGCTTATATATCATGAAAAGTTTAAACACAAACCATTTATATGAGACAAAACTGCAAGTCCTTGCAGATAACAGATAAATTAGATGAAGGGTTAAGAGAACAACCTCCTATCCTAAACTAATCCAGGTACTAAATATTTCATAGCTACCTCAGTACATTAGATAAGAATTTACATGACCAAGACAGTCTCAAGTAATAACTTATTCACTTACTAAACATTTCACAGCTACCACTGGTCCAAAAAACATGTTTTTCAGTATTTTGAAGTTACTTTCCCGTGTAAAAAAAAACAAATACTGTAGAGACTTTGAAACCCATCAGTGCTTCCCATAAAAAGGACACTTGACATGAAGAGCATTTTAAAAATAGACATTAAGCATAAATTCTATGGAAGAAAACCTATTCATAGTCATCTCACTATCCATTACACAGCTGTAACTGTGAACTATTCCAATAACTTATAAGAGCCAGCAAGAGATTGTTTTTCTGTCTGCTTGATTCCTGGAATGTCTTGTGAATAGGAACAGTTTGGAAGTACGAACCCTAGAGTCTGGTCTTTAAAAAGTACTGTAAATATGAATAGGAACAGCATTCAATATGCAAAGCAGCATACTATCTCTTTCTTTAGTATATGAAGAAAGATGGGAAATGGAAAAGAGGGCTATAGACTGGATCTAGCCATCTGAAGTTTGTCCTGAGACATTCCAACAAAAAAGCAAGTGATCTTACTGAATCTTCTAAAAAGGTGTAAAGCTCAAAAGACAAACTATCTTAAAATCCTGTCGAAATGTCTAGTGCAAAGAAATTTATTTGCCTCAGTTTAGCACTCTTTGCCCCACTTGATGACAACACCAAATACAGAGTACTGTACAGTATACAGTGTTCATATAAAATTTGAATATGTAATAAAAAATACAATGTATTATATTTCAAAAGATAGCGTTCAGCTTTATTTACACCATTAAGAAAATACTACGGTAAAAGATAACATGTTCAGTAAAATACAGCCTTTTCTATAATAAAGCAACTACTGTCCTCTTAAACTTTTATCTCAAACATGACACGTGTGTACTATATTGCTAGCTACTTGTCTATACTAACAGTAAATATAGAATGAAAATTACCCAAAATAGTTATCATATGAATTAGAATGGCAACAATGTTTTGAAACATTTAAACTGAGTTATGAGGCTTATTTCACCATAAAAAAAAAATTACCTGTAACTCAAGTTCCACCTTATTTAAAACTTGTATCATCCATGACGGTTTTAGTTTCCATTTACCGGAATTCAAGGTCCTGATTAAATTCCAAAAACATTAATTTGGTATTATTCACAGAAAAAATCGCATTCTGCAGATTTCCCTCCTATTCACTTACAAGGACCAAGATTGCATAGGCAACTCTACTCC
Source organism: Palaemon carinicauda (assembly GCF_036898095.1). Classification (NCBI taxonomy): domain Eukaryota; kingdom Metazoa; phylum Arthropoda; class Malacostraca; order Decapoda; family Palaemonidae; genus Palaemon; species Palaemon carinicauda. Next base: position 7,443,462 of record NC_090737.1, read on the forward strand.
TCGGACAGACATCAACTCTACTCCTCAGACAGACATCAACTCTACTCTTCGGACAGACATCAACTCTACTCCTCAGACACTCATCAACTCTACTCCTCGGACAGACATCAACTCTACTCCTCCGACAGACATCAACCAAACGTGTATTAACCCTCTGAGAGTCTGATGATGCCATTCATGTAACCATAGGTGACAAGTGATTTTTTCTTGGTCGGGATCATGAGAGGGTTAATGCATGTCTGTCTCCTACGCCTAACTTCTATTCCTTTATAAATGATCATAGCTGATTATTGCAGTTTAGATTTTAAATAATTTTCCTATTCTATCTGTCTAACTTAGCGATGAAACCCTAGGCTATGAAACCCATTAACATAGACTGGCTTAACCAATAAACTTTCATACAAATATTCACTAATCAACAGTAAAAGAGTAAGAATTTGCACACATCTATATTTCACCCATTTTAGATATAATGGAAAGGAAAAGTGAGGAATAGATGCATTGCTGTATACACACAAAAAATAGTAGGGATAGGGTTATTCCTCTGTAAAATGATATTTTAATTATAAAATAAATTTTTGAATATACTTACCCGGTGAATATATAGCTGCAACTCTGTTGCTCGACAGACAAAAAACTGTACAAAAAAACTCGCCAGCGATCGCTATACAGGTTGCGGGTGTGCCCATCAGCGCCAGCTGTCGGCCAGATACCAAGCTCCATGTAAACAAAGACTCAATTTTCTCCTCGTCCCACTGCGTCTCTATTGGGGAGGAGGGGAGGGTCATTTAATTTATATATTCACCGGGTAAGTATATTCAAAAATTTATTTTATAATTAAAATATCATCTTTAAATATTTAACTTAGCCGGTGAATATATAGCTGATTCACACCCAGGATGGTGGGTAGAGACCAGTAAAATATGTTTACATTTTATGAGCCAATCAGTTTTTATTTCATTTTAGAAGTTATCAAAATAACAAAAACAAAATAAATAGGTACCTGGTAAGGAAGTCGACTTGTACGATTACTCTGCCTTATAAGTACATCTTCCTTACGGAGCCTCGCGATCCTCTTAGGATGCTGATAGACCCCTAGGAGCTGAAGTATCAAGGGCTGCAACCCATACAACAGGACCTCATCAAACCCCTAATCTGGGCACTCTCAAGAAATGACTTTGACCACCCGCCAAATCAATCAGGATGCGAAAGGCTTCTTAGCCTTCCGGACAACCCATAAAAACAACATTAAAAACATTTCAAGAGACAGATTAAAAGGATATGGAATTAGGGAATTGTAGTGGTTGAGCCCTCACCCACTACTGCACTCGCTGCTACGAATGGTCCCAGTGTGTAGCAGTTCTCGTAAAGAGACTGGACATCCTTTAGATAAAAAGACGCGAACACTGACTTGCTTTTCCAATAGGTTGCGTCCATTATACTTCGCAGAGATCTATTTTGCTTAAAGGCCACGGAAGTGGCTACAGCTCTAACTTCGTGCGTCTTCACCTTAAGCAAAGCTTGGTCTTCCTCACTCAGATGTGAATGAGCTTCTCGTATTAACAATCTGATAAAGTATGATAAAGCATTCTTTGACATAGGCAAAGATGGTTTCTTAACTGAACACCATAAAGCTTCAGATTGGCCTCGTAAAGGTTTGGTACGCTTTAAATAGAACTTAAAGAGCTCTAACAGGGCATAAGACTCTTTCTAGTTCATTGCCTACGATCTCCGATAAGCTGGGAATATCGAAAGATTTAGGCCAAGGCCGAGAAGGCAGCTCATTTTTGGCTAGAAAACCAAGTTGCAGCGAACAGGTGGCTTTTTCTGACGAAAATCCGATGTTTTTGCTGAAGGCATGAATCTCACTGACTCTTTTAGCCGAGGCTAAGCATACCAGGAAAAGAGTCTTTAGAGTGAGATCTTTCAGGGAGGCTGATTGTAACGGCTCAAACCTGTCTGACATGAGGAATCTTAGCACCACGTCTAAATTCCATCCAGGGGTAGCCAAACGACGCTCCTTGGTGGTCTCAAAAGACTTAAGGAGGTCTTGAAGATCTTTACTGTTGGAAATATCTAAGCCTCTATGCCGGAAGACTGATGCCAACATGCTTCTGTAACCCTTGATAGTGGGAGCTGAAAGGGATCGTCCTTTTCTCAGGTATAAGAGAAAATCAGCTATTTGAGCTACAGAGGTACTGGTCGAGGATACAGAAACTGACTTGCACCAGTCTCGGAAGACTGGTGCAATCGCACTGGCTGCCTCCTTCGAAAAGCCTCTAGCTCTCGAGAGTCTTTCGATAGTCTGAAGGCAGTCAGACGAAGAGCGTGGAGGCTTTGGTGTACCTTCTTTACGTGAGGCTGACGTAGAAGGTCCACCCTTAGAGGAAGACTTCTGGGAACGTCTACTAGCCATCGAAGTACCTCGGTGAACCATTCTCTCGCGGGCCAGAGGGGAGCAACTAACGTCAACCTTGTCCCTTCGTGAGAGGCGAACTTCTGCAGTACCTTATTGACAATCTTGAACGGTGGGAATGCGTAGAGATCCAGATGTGACCAATCTAGGAGGAAGGCATCTATATGTATTGCTGCTGGGTCCGGGACTGGGGAGCAATAGATTGGAAGCCTCTTGGTCAGCGAGGTTGCAAAGAGATCTATGGTTGGTTGGCCCCAAGTGGCCCAAAGTCTCTTGCACACATCCTTGTGGAGGGTCCATTCTGTTGGAATTACTTGCCCTTTCCGACTGAGACAATCTGCTATGACATTCAAGTTGCCTTGGATGAACCTCGTTACTAGGGAGATGTCTTGACCTTTTGACCAGATGAGCAAGTCCTTTGCGATCTCGTACAACGTCAGTGAGTGGGTACCTCCTTGTTTGGAGATGTACGCCAAGGCCGTGGTGTAGTCCGAGTTTACTTCCACCTCTTTGCCTCGAAGGAGATACTCGAAGCTTTTCAAGGCCAGATGAACTGCCAACAGCTCCTTGCAGTTGATATGCATGCTCCTCTGACTCGAGTTCCACAGACCTGAGCATTCCCGACCGTCCAGTGTCGCGCCTCAGCCCAAGTCCGATGCGTCCGAGAAGAGAACGTGGTGGGGAGTCTGAACAGCCAGGGGAAGACCCTCTCTTAGGTTGATATTGTCCTTCCACCAAGTCAGACAAGACTTTATCTTTCCGGAAATCGGGATCGAGACCGCTTCTAGCGTCTTGTCCTTTTTCCAGTGAAAAGCCAGATGGTATTGAAGAGGACGGAGGTGTAGTCTTCCTAGTGATACAAACTGTTCCAGGGATGACAGCGTCCCCACCAGACTCATCCACAGCCTGACTGAGCAGCGTTCCTTCTTCAGCACCTTCTGGATGGATAGCAGGGCTTGATCTATTCTGGGGGCTGATCGTCTTGTTGTTCAGCAACGTCCTCATCAGATAGTTCCTCATCCGAAAACTGATGAGGAAACGGCAACGGAGTGGGCAACGTCTGGCTCGCTGAGTCCGGTCGCACTGGTGCATGCGTGACGGAGCCGGACGCAACGTCATGGAACTGCTGCACAGTCTGTGAACTGTCAACAACCATGGGTGCGCGAGGAAGCACAGCGTCCACCCGAGACTGTCTAGACCGTCTGGGTTGTGCAGTCAACACCATACCAGGTTGCTGAGGTTGACGCACCGCGTCACAACAAGTCACCTCTGCTGGTTGTTGAACGTCCTGAACGTCAACAACCACCTCCGAGCGTCGCTTAACGTCAACGTGCAGCTGGCAACCCACACTGGGTCGCATCGGTGGAGGAACCACCTCAACTGGTAGACGCGAGAAGGTTACCTCAGCGTCAACAGGACGCACAACCGACCGGTTGGAAGGTTGTTGGCCAGAAGGTTCGGCAGCAACCTTCTCCGCATTAAAGTCCTCTATCAAGGACGCAAGCTTGGACTGCATGTCTTGCAGCAAAGCCCATTTAGGGTCTACAGGAGCAGGTGCGGCAACAGACGGGGTTAGCGACTGAGGCGGTACCGCTTTCCATCCCTGAAAGCCTTGTTTATGCATGACATAATTGTACAGCAAAACTTCAAAGGCTCGAAAACAGCTGTGAAGTTGACCTGTAAAAAACTTGGAGCGTCTCCTGGCCAGGCGCCAGGGAGAGTCTACGAGATTTGAGAAGTCTATCTGGGCAGAGGCATGAACTCCCAAGCCGAGAACTTCTCTCGTGTCATATCAGACTCTCGCTCTATAAGCCAGTTTAAAAGAAGGGAAAGCAAAGGCTGTATCCCCCAAACTCCTCCTGGTGATAAACCAGTCGCCTAGCAAACGTAAAGCTCTCTAGGAGAGCGAGAGAGCACTAGCTTATAAACAACGGCTTCGAAGTAGCTAGGCCTAGTGTAAGCTCTGACGTCTAGGCGAACGAGGAGCAGCAGTTACAAAAAGATCCGGACAAAGATCCTTAAAAAAAAAAATCATGATTTAAATAAAGTCCATAGAGGGCTAAGCAGCTTTAGGCTCCTCTCCGTCTGACAGAGTCCTCAAGGGAATATCAGTAGGAGGGGGAACAGCAACTTCCTCATCTACAGGAACCTTGTCCGATAAAAGCCGAGTCTCAAGCAAGGGAGAGACCTACCGTGGTGGCAATGCTTTACAAGCAGAGTCCACACGCACTGGTGCATTGATAGCGGACCAGGACGCAACGTCATGTAACTGCTTGACAGTCTGTGAACTGTCAACAACTGAACTGTCAACAACAACAGGTGCGTGAGGACGCACAGCGTCCACTCGAGACTGCTTTGACTGCCTAGACTGAGCAGTCAAAACAACTCTAGAATGCGGAGGTTGACGCACAGCGTCAAAACAAGTCAACTCCGATTGTTAGCGAACGTCCTGAACGTCAACAGGAGCATCAGCAAGTGGCCTAACATCCAAATGTGGCTGAAAATCCACACGAGACCGCATCGAGTGTGGTTCTAAACAACCTGACTGACGTGACTTAGCTACGCCAACGTCAACAGGAAGCACAAAGGAACGTTAGGTTGGCTGAAAGCCAGGATATCGATGAGATAGACGGCTAGACTAAACGGACTAATCGGTAGAATAGTCTTCCATAAGGGAGGCAAGCATATTCTGCATGTCTTGCCGTACAACCCATTAAGGATCAACGGAAATGGTTGTGGTAAGAGACGAGGGTAACGTCTGTGACCGCAACACTTTGCCAACAAAAAAGACTCTCGGAGTCTGTGTTACGCTTTTGTTAGGCGGCGAGCAGTTTTCCGAGACTGCATAGGGTCAGAGCTGTCCTAATGGCTGCAATCAGGACGCTGGACCTGTCCTGAAAGGACTGACTTTCGCTTAAGGGCTTCGAAACCTCATTACAGGTTTCTTATGCGAAAAGCCTTCGGATGACGAGGAGAAAAAACGTCTCTCTCGCCTTATGGTAGGGGAGATCTTAGTAAGATACACCCGATACCATAGAGGGAAACGTCTGTTCGTTGATCAAGGCCTCTCGAACCCATAAGTCGTTCGACATTACTTCTCCCCTGGTTTGGGAGCTTGCAAGAGGTCCCGGACTAGGTGAACGACAGGCACGAACAGACGAACCCTCGGACGCAACACTGTAACACTTAGCGCAATATCACTTTATCACTTCGATTTTCTGTTTTGCACTTATTTCACTGAAATCGAAACTTTTACTGATTTCTACCTGAAGCACGCAATTCTACCCTCATAAAAAGGTAGTAATTGCGAAATCAGTCGTATAATGCAAGCTCATTAATACCAGCAAAAAACAGAAAACATATTTTAAGATAAAAAATTCAGTGGCTGGGGAAGAGACTAAACACTAGTTCCTTCAAAACTACGTTTTCAATCTCTAACCGCACATAGCCTGGGGACGAGAATAAAAACTAAAAACGTTTTATCCTTTCTCCCCGTACAGAGACTAGGGACGAGAGCAACTCGAGAACAACGTTACCCGCTTGAACGGAACGTTTTCTCTCCTCTCTCTCCCTCCGTCTCTATCTCTCTCTCTCTTTCTCTCTTGATTTCGCACCTAAGAGAAGAGCCCAATTACATTTCGTCAAAAAAAAAACATGTTATTTGACCAAAGGAAAAAACTGAAAGGTTTTTCAATTAAAAAGTTCCTTTAAAATAGAATTTAAAACATTTAAGCTTTGAAAGAAGAATGAACAAAACGTCAGAATCGATTTACTCTTTCTGCAAAGTGAAACCGTGATACTCTCTCTCTATCGTAACGATAGAGCGCAAACTGCGTAGTATAAATAAACTAAACGTTAGTTCATCTTTGAAAATAGTACGAAGACTATTCAAAGAAATTCTTTCATAAAATATTTATTAAAAATATTCATTTAAAAGGTTTTAAATCATTAGCTCTTTAAAAGCTATTTACGATTGCAAAGGGCTCAACGTTGTTTAACTTCGGTTTCCAAGATAGGACCGCCTACTCTCAGGAAAGGTCGCATATAAACAAAACATTAAAATTTATTTTTTATGTTTATTATAAATGGAAAGTTAATCGAAGAGGCCTAATAAAGGCGGAGAGATATAAAATATATAGAGGAAAATCTATAATTAATTTATAACGTGATAAGATAATTACTAAAAGCCTAAACACACTTCCGTCTAAGGGAAGGGTCGGCCATTTATGAGTCAAAAAAAGTCCATGCTCTCTTTGTCACCCAAAATTAAATCTATCCAAAACGAGTTCAAGATTTAAGATGAAGAAAAAACACCTGCACTGCGAAAGCTCAAACCAGAATATAGTACTTCACCAAAGATGATGGGAAAAACTCCAGGTTTCAACAGCGAGTAAAGTACGTCTTGTCGACACGTCGACAGAGAGAAAATTGAGTCTTTGTTTACATGGAGCTTGGTACCTGGCCGACAGCTGGCGCTGATGGGCACACCCGCAACCTGCATAGCGATCGCTGGCGAGTTTTTTTGTACAGTTTTTTGTCTGTCGAGCAACAGAGTTGCAGCTATATATTCACCGGCTAAGTTAAATATTTAAAAAACAATGTTAATTTAGAACTAAAACTGTTCTTCTTTGGTCTGTTAAACAGAGGACTGCAGTATCTAGGGCCTTCAAGGACCACAAACGTGGGCTTTGTATGCATGATGGGTTCGGTGAAAAAATGCAGCTTACTATACTGTATATCTCACATTTGTGAACTAAAAAAAAAAGTATCTTATTCTCTATTTCCCATTTTCAAAACAACTACCTTAATTTTAGTCCAAACCTACGATTAAACTCACGGAACGAGGTGGGACTCGATCTACAATCCATGCGAATGGAAGGCCAGGGCGATACCACCGTACTAACCCGGAGTGGGTGTGCAAGTGATGGATGCCATAACAAAAGAGAGCATTACTGTACAGAGATATTTTGTGACTATAAACAAATAGAACAAGCCATCAATCTATGCTTCATGACGTGGTAAAATGTTGCTCATGTTTTGTACATTGAACAATCAACTAACAACTCTTAAGTTTTCTTGCTAAATTTTAATTTTTCTTATCTTTCAAGTGCATACGAAAATATACTTTCATTTATATCATTACAAGTGACTTCATGGTGGTTTGGTAAAAACATTCAGTGATTACTTGTTGAATTAACATGAGCAAAAAATGCATATAAAGTATATGTATATATAATACTTTACAGTTAGCTTCACTAGAACAGTATCAAATGCAATAATGTGCAATTTATTTCAAACACCAGCTATACTCAATTTTTTTCAATGAGGTGCATTTGCACTGACTCGCAGCGGTGCCCTTTTAGCTTGGAAAAAGTTTCCTGCTACCTGATTGGTTAGAATTATCTTGTCCAACCAATCAGCGAGCAGGAAACGTTTCCGAGCTAAAAGGGCACTCCTGAAAGTCAGTGCAAATCTGCCTCGCTAAAAAGAATTGACTATAGTTACTTGAAAAATGCTAAAATACCAAGTACAAAGTACCACTATATGCTGCATATGTGCAAAGTAAAATTGAGCATGTACAATGGCTACACAAGTAACCAAATTATGATAACTCACAGTACTATTCCAAAAATCAAGGCCTATGTAGATGAGAAAACCATTATTAAGATTAACTAAGTAACAACTGTCAATAATATTCAACATAAAAGACAACTGACATCAAATGTTAAGTCTAATACTTAGGGAAAACACTAATGAAGGAAAAATGTTCAACTAATCTAATAAACTACAATTGAATTTCCTCAGGGATGCTTCAAATTATTACCTATATAGAAACAAGACACTTGTCTTTATTTTCTTTAAATGCAATGTTTCACAGGAAGATAAACTGTGACATGAATATACATAAGGAAAACACTATCAAATGACTAAAACATACTAGACATTCAATTTGCAAGTTTACAAGTATACTGGAAATTTTAACAATCATCTTTGTAAGTAAAGGGGAAGAAAGAGCATACATAAATCATGTAGCAATATAAAAAGGTAGGGCTACTGCTAAGAGCCCTTGCATGTGACCTTCGTTAATGTACTGTAGTCTATTTTCTATAAAAAAAAAGGTTATAAGACACCAAGTAGATAAGACAAATACTCGAATATTAGCAGATATCCTGTCACTTGACTCTGAAGTTATGGTAGGATGACAACAAACTGACGAGGAAAGGCCACCCATAAAATTCATGTTTATAATAAACTTGATCCGCTGAGCAACCTAAACTAAATATGACACTGAAAAGATACAAGTTTAAATTTCTATTTTCACACCAGCAATGCTTTTTTCAAGATTATCAAAAGCAAAATGACACATAAAAAGCAACAAATAACAGGCTACAATATTATAACACACAAAAATCCCAAATGTATAAACCTTTCACAAGAAAATCAATTAACCAGGAGGGGTCACAAACCTACCTCAAATCTATTCCAAGTGATGTTTTGATAAAATAAACCTTTCTCAACATTATGTGGGCCTTTCACAGATCAAATTCTTTTCTCAAAGTCATGTATCAATTTTGAATTAAAAGGAATCATAAACTGACAGTATTCAGTATATAAACTTGCACATTTTCTGCGACACTTTCCAACATTATAGTTTACAGTGTCTTAAAACTTCTGCCGTGTATAAATGCAATATGTTTCTGATAATCTCCCTAAACTAATACTTCTCCAGTATGAGGCAATGTTTATTATAAATTCTACAACAAATAAAGCTGAGAATAAAAAATCATCACAGGTGAAGTTTAACTATTCTGAAAAATGAAAACATATTGTTTAAGAATGCATGTGCACCACAAAATTCTGTCTTCCACCAACTTTGATACCGAATTTTAATGCATTTAAAAATGGCATTCGCCAAATGAATTTCTGTTCTGTTACACAAAGCAAAATGTTCTGTACAAAAACAGAGCAATTTTTTTGCTAACAAAATCAGTGTTTAAACCTACACTTTTTTTCCACCTGTCATTCACCACGCGAACCTATTATGGTCTTAATTTTTTTTTTCATATGCAAATACATTTGCAATGCTTCACCTTTTTTGGTCTTGCAGGTAGAAATCTATTTTCCAAAAACAAACATTAGGCATAAAAATTTAATTTGTAGGCTAAGTAATACTATCTACCCCATGTAGCCTAGTACATAATTTAGTTACAAATTATTACTGTATTTTTTTCTAACACTGAACAATGATGAAGATAATGTAAAGGATAATAAAAGTCCCTCTCATAGCACAGAGTAATTAAGCGATTCCAACTTTACCAAACACTAGAAAACTGTTTGAAGCTCGAGACCAAAGAAAAAAAAATAACGGTTAAATTAATTATGCAATTTCCATGGTTACCGTCATCTATTAACCTAACAAAACAATACAATAAAATGTCTAAAAGCAATTCAGCAACAAATTTAGCCTAAAAGCTAAAGCAGGAAATGCATTGTCCTTTTCTTACATTATAATTACTAAACATATGCCTCTTACAGCCTCATTACCATAAATATCTTTTACACAAGCTTTTTATTCTATGGGGTTTCACATCAACTGAATTATCCCCACTCTCCTCTGTCCATTACTCCTCATGCTAGAACACCTATTAGGTCTAGTCTTTTGATTCCCAAGTCCATGATTTTTGACAACTTTCTACAGGTATTTATCCTGCTTCTTTCTTACTGGTTGCTCTTGTGATATGACTTCTCATCCCTATCATGTTAAACCATCTCCACCTAAAATTTGAAGCATCAGCCTAGCTTTCAATTGCAACATACCACTTTATCTGCTGCCCTTTCACTCTTAATGTGATCTTCAAACTGTACCCCGACTCTTGAATCTTACGATTCTCCATTTCGAACTCTCCGTGTTCTTTATTAATGTATATAATTCAACTATACAGAGTTCTATGAGTACTGTGTACACATCATTCCAAGTCTTTGCTGTTTCAACTAATGGGATAATTGTATATGCCCATAGTCTACACTATCTCTTCTATTTCATACATGCTACTCCTTACATTATCTCCAATATTAACCTGTCAGATAAGTGGAATCTTCTTTAAATGAATTAAGTGGCAGCACTTACTACAATAACTATCCTTCTATCAATTTGCTATCACTATGCTTTACAGACACCACTCATAATAAAACTAAGGTTCTGCTGATCAAAAATAGCTAAGTAAGCTGACCCGATACCATGATTGCAATAACTGAACCACTAAATCTTCCCTGACCCTATATGTAAAAAAAAAAAAAAAAACCCTTAGATAGTGCAAGGTACTTAAAAATTGCCACATAAATGAGAAAATTAATATTGAAACTTACAATTATGACTACAGATAAGCTGACTTGCTATACTTTGAAATTAACCTACAAAGAGTTATCTTTATCGAGATAGTAGTGGCCAATCCTAAATCTTGTACGCAGCATTTGCTTAACAACGCTTTACAAGAACAAAATTAAGCCATCTTCCCTCAGTAATTCCAAACTAACGTCTGGGTATATTCAAATGCAGCTCTATAAAAACTAAATATTTTTAGCTACTTACTATGCTACTGTTATATAATCAACTTTAGAAAATACAACGCTCATTTTTAAAATCTAAATTCCTTCATACATATCCAATATTCTTGAGATGCTGTAAGCTGGCTTAATGGGATCATAAATTAACTGCATAACAAAGCTTTGAGTCATCCCTACAAAAAATTTACTAAGAAAATGAGTAAACTGGTTAGTCTAATAATTGCTAAGGAACTGAAAATCTATACATAAAATCAAACTAGGTTATGCACAAGATCATAATATAAATTCAAATCTAATACCTTACCCACCTCCTTGTATGTATTTCAAAGTTAGCCGTCTTCTACCTGCACCTCCCACATGCACCTAATATTAGTTACAGGAACAACAAACGGAGACAGATACGTACGACAGCTAGAGATGCCATGTCCCTTACCACCGGACCATCCCCCTCAAGAGAAGACTGGTTAATGAGTGAGTTGAGGGAATCAGAGGGGGAACGAGGCATGGCCTGTATGGAAGTGCGCCGGCGTCTGGCATAACTACAGTTGTTCGGTATCTTATAGGCACAACGTTTATGAAAATTTAGACCACAACCTGTAATGAGTCATTATACAAAACCATAAAAACTACTTCAACTGAAAAACGTTCTTTATTAAAACAATACTTTACTGTACATATTTTCTCATCCGTCACTGTTATAACTAAGAAAATGAATCTGAAATCATGATCCTTATATATTCATCAACACTAAACCTACCAAGCCTATGGGTTTTTCAAGAGGCATGAACCTATGCATGATCAAGATTAAGCATACCCTTACTACAGTGAGAACAAAACATTACAAATTTCAAAAGTAATTTGTATTTTTCCTAACTATAAAAACCTATTATTTTAAAGGAGTATGATTTCAGCAAAGCTGGAAAACTCGGGCTGTTAAAATTATAATAAGGTGCCGGTACTTACTGGCAGGCGGCAAGGAAGCCCTGTCCCGCTACTGGTTCACCGAGTAACCATACTGACCTTCACCTAGGGTTTGTGAAGTGGATGAGGCAGGAATTATAACTTACCGGATTCAGGTTTGTATAGTTAAGAAAAATACAAATCACTTTTACAATTTGTGATTTGTTCCTACACGAATGCAAACCTCCGTCCTCAATAGGAGACTTATCCTTAGGTGAGAGGAGGAAGTTCCTTTCACCTAACTAGCTGGCTAAAATCCCAGGATGTCTAAGCACTCAACTGTGGAAGCAGATTGATGACTCCAATCCACTTTCTATGGTATCACTTTTAAACAATAAGCTAAGTTTTGTTTAATGACAGGTGGTCATGAAAGAACTTGTATCCTTGTAGGATACTGTCTCTGTAATGTGAGATAATAGTGAATAGTTAGGTTTGTATTAAATTAGTATCTATCCTTCCCCTTATAAGAAGGATGGGGGAATGAATACTATTTTACTCACAATACTCTCTTGCTTAAGGGTACATTATGCTATCTTATTTCTCTTCCTTTGGCTTTGTTAAAGTTTTTATAGTTTATATAGGAGATATTTTTTCTAATGTTGTTACTGGTCTTAGAATGCTTTATTTTTCCTTGTTTCCTTTCCATACTGGCTATTTTCCCTGTTGGAGCCCCTGGGCTTATAGCATTCTGCTTTTCCAACTAGGTTGTAGCTTAGCAAGTCTCTTCTCTGTCTATATACCAAGGCACTTCCCCCAATTTTGGGGGGTAGCCAACACCAAAACAAAGGGGACCTTTTCTCTCTACGCTCCTCCCAGCCTGATGAGGGACTCAAACGAGTCTGGCTGGTACTGCTAGTATAGCTTACTTAAAATAACATCTATCCTATCAATATAACACAGCAACTGCTGCATCCTAAGGCGGGGGAAGGAAGAGGAAGGGGAAGGAAGAGGAGGAAGGGGAAGGAAGAGGAGGAAGGGGAAGGAAGAGGAGGAAGGGGAAGGAAGAGGAGGATGGGGAAGGAAGAGGAGGAAGGGGAAGGAAGAGGAGGATGGGGAAGGAAGAGGAGGAAGGGGAAGGAAGAGGAGGATGGGGAAGGAAGAGGAGGAAGGGGAAGGAAGAGGAGGAAGGGGAAGGAAGAGGAGGAAGGGGAAGGAAGAGGAGGATGGGGAAGGAAGAGGAGGAAGGGGAAGGAAGAGGAGGATGGGGAAGGAAGAGGAGGAAGGGGAAGGAAGAGGAGGAAGGGGAAGGAAGAGGAGGAAGGGGAAGGAAGAGGAGGATGGGGAAGGAAGAGGAGGAAGGGGAAGGAAGAGGAGGAAGGGGAAGGAAGAGGAGGAAGGGGAAGACATCCTCACTTTTATCCTAGACTTACAGCACAGCCACTATCTTGGATACTTTACTTCTTGTTCTGTGAAGGAACTATGTTTGCTACACTATCCAGTGTCTTTTGGGTCCATTCCTGTAAGCAGAGGGCCGTGAAGGTGGTCTGACATCTCCACACACCTCCTTTTAATACTTGACCCACTGACAAATTCTTCGGAAAAGCTAGAGTTGTTCCCACTCCCCTTACCTCGGACCTGTGCAGATCTGATGAAAGCACTCTGTTACCAACCTCACCAAGCCAGATAAAGATGGTGTTTTTTAGAGATCACTTTCTTCTGCCTTCCTGAGCTAGTAAACAAGTTCTGTAACCTTAGTCTAGAAGGCAGATTCTTCTTAAGGTAGGGCCTTAGTGTTCTTACAGAGCATGAAAGCAAATCACTGAGATTGTTGGTCATTTCCCTTCCCTCAGGGATGAAATTATTAAGGTGTCAAAAACTCATCATGAATAGCAGGGTTCTGCATTTTTGCGACACACTTTGTTACCAAGGAGAGAGATGCCTGCCGCCAAAGTTCAGAATGGGTAACCAAATAAGACAAGCTGTGTAATTCCGCTACATGTTAAGCAGAAGCCAAAGCGAGCAAAAGCAGATCCTTGCCATCTGAGTGTTTTAACGGTTAAGAGAGAGCCATTTTTAAAGACCTGTGAACTTTCCTTATATTCCAAGTAGGAGGTTTGATTCTCGAAGGAAGGTAAAACTGCTCAAAAATCATCGTTAGTATTGGCAGTTCCCACAAAGAGGAAAGGTCTACTCCACTTCATCTAAATATTTGGCTCAAGGCTGAGTGATGGTCTTTTACTGTAAAAACTGTTTCTCAAGTCCTCAATTATAAAAATAGAGCATCACACTATCTTGCCTAACGCTCACACAGGAGAGGAGAGAAGCAAAACCGTAAAAACTCCAAAGTCCATATAAAGAAATCACATATCCAAATAAGACAATTGCTGGAGATACAATGACTTGCCAAGTGCGAGTCACAGCCTGTCCACCACGCTCACTGGTGGAGGGAGGCTACCATAATCAATTTTGCTAGGGAAAACAAGTCAAACTTCTCCTTCACGAGCTTGTCCTGAAGTTTGATTAAGACCATCCCTCTTAGCAGTACCAACACCAGAGGCAGGCAATGGGAAAGGATCTGGAGGCAGGGTACCAAGGGTAGGAGGAAAAAGTTTGGCCAACTTCTTAAAACTTCAAGGAAGAGCCCAATGTAGAGGAGTCATTCTTAGCTGACTTATTCCTTCTCCTACCTCTCGGAGAAAGGCCACTTGCTATACTCCTCATAAGTAGAAGGTTATGATGGAAACAAGGAATAGAGAACAACCGACGACCTGACCATGAGTGTCCCATAGCTACGGTCGGTAATTCCCGTGCAAGTCCGATGCCTATTTCTGTTTTCTCCCTTACTAATACACTTCACAGACTCTCTGAAAGCAAAATGCAAATAAATTTACTTCAGCCAAGGTTGGGAATTTTGCTGCATCACAAAGTGGTTACTCAGTGAGCCAGCAGTGGGGTGGGGCTTCCCAGCTCCCCGTAACTACCGACACCTCGTTAATAATTCTAAAAGACGAGTTTTCGACTTTGCTGAAATCATACTCTTACCAAAGGACAAAGGTTCGTATTTGTGTAGAAACAAATAATATATTGAAAGGAACTCTTCTGCTATTGATTCTAGTACTAGGACGGCTAACCTAAAAGCTAATGTCAAGGGCATCAAATAGGCTTTTCATGCCATTGATTAATGTAATAAAACAAATAAAGAGTTTAATTATAATATTTTAATTGAAAACATGTAACTACTAGCATTTGGTTCAAATAAGAAATATATTTCTTAAAAAACAGATGCAAAAACCTTATAATACAGTATATCACAGAGCAGTCGGAAGGTAAATATAAAACCCTACAGAAATTATTCTGTACACAAGGCATATAGATTCCCATTAAGATGAGATTTATGTAAAAATCTTTGAAAATGCATTTTCCCAAGTGTGGGCAGGCTATTAATAGTGATTCCAACACTATTCCACTGAAGGTACTTTAGCAAAGATTTCTTGACACATCTCAAGCACTGTACCATAAAGGAGCACTACAAGTAAAACATGTTTATTCTTTATTTGTGGAGAGAAAGGAAAGTAAAATTATCCAATTATTAGTACAGTACCTGCATACTAAAATTATCAATATTCTCTAATATAAACATACTGTACTTAACTCATGCTTTAGAACTTTTTCTTCAAGTAATTCCAATAGCCTTACCTTCACACTTAAGTCCCTGTCTGACCAAACCCCACAGCATCTCCCCACAAAAGTCACAGAATGTTGGCGTCTTATACGAGTGAACATACAACATATGAGGCCGGATCTGCACCTCATCAATTGGATTGTGGGCTGAAAAATAGAAATGGATATTAAGCTCAGAACCTGTATAGCACAAGCTTTCACAAATAATATACAATACTGAAATCCTTTTCACTTCTACCTTGAAATTATAATATTGGAACATTTAGAAACATTATGTACTTTGTGTTGCCTCAAAATGTTAGGACTCTCAAAGATAAATAAGAATTTTTCATGACATGGTAATTTTTTCTTCATACACTCGGCAATCACTATTACCCTTATCCACATCGTTTAGTCTCCGGAAATGTAGCACTGGAAGCATACCGTCTATATATGCCTATGGAAATTTACACCTCTATATTTTGAAAGACAATATAAACATATCATATGATAAAAAACTGAACACAAAATATACTATACACATGAAAATACGAGTCCATAAAATTCAATACCCTTTCCTATGTGGTTTAGAAAGGAAATTTTAAACTTGCTAGTTACAAAATTGATTATCATAAAGTACCTTTCTTCTGAGCAACGGCTATCCAGATGCACCAACTTGTACCCGAGTCCTATAATTAGGAAATTGATTCTAGCCTAGCTGGAACTCGACCGTTCAACTTTTAATGAGGGGTCAGCCGGTGGCCCCGCCGTCAAGCCTAGCTGGTACGCTGAACAGTCACTTTGATTACATGGGGGATTTTAGGGGAGGTGATGGCAGGATGTTAGAGGACACAAGTTTGTATATTTAGGAAAAATCACAAATTTTGAGTAATTTGTATTTTTCCTAACAGTACTTACCTCGAACTACTTTCTTAGGAGTATCTGGGATCTCCTTCCTATCCGACCAAGAATTTTGCGCAGTCCCCCCTATCTCTGTTTTCCCTTGTCGGGTCCCTCCGTGGCGAACTGGATCTTAAGAAGGAGAGACACGGTACTAATCAGGCTCCCTCGTAGACTCCCCGAGCATGAAGCCAAGTTCCTTAGGAATGCTCCAGTGTGGGGTGAGACCCTGTTCTCCCTACAGACGGTGGCGGAGACCATGGAAAGAGTGGGGAAACTGAAGGGCTCGGCTGAGCATAAGCAGCCAGCAACAAGACGCCCTCTACATAGAAGACCGTCTGTGGACGGGGCCTACCCGCCTACACCACCAGCTAGACAGGAGGCCCCCTCCCCTTCCTGGCATCAGTCCTCGCGGCCCTCCCGCAGAAGTGTTGCCCCAGCCCAAGCCTCCTTTAGACAAAAATACTCGGGCTCGAGACGAGGCCGCTCAAACCGTCTCCCCAGAAGGAGATAGGAAGAGAGGCCCCCTACATCTTCCCACGCCACAGGTGGGGGGAAGCCTCAAATACCATTGGCAAGCATGGCGGGACAACGGTGCAGACCCATGGTCCGTGGCAGTCCTCAGGGAGGGATACAGGATCCCCTTCCTGACAGAACCTCCTCCTCTGATTCCCGAGCATCGGGGGGAGTGGCTGGCCCCCAAATTACTTTTTAAATTTGTGATTTGTTCCTACGTGAAACAAACTTTCAGACTTTAACTAAGAAACTCATCCTTCAGTGGGAGAACGTCCTTTAATCAAACTGGCTGGCTAAAATCCAGGGATAGCTGAGCTCTGACCTGATAAGGTCTGAAGAATTGCATCCTAGACACCTAACTAACCAGGGTCAAATGTACCGTCAGGTTCAAGACCCAATAAACCAAGGTTGTTGCTAAATAAAATCTCTTTAGGCATGAACAATTTGATAGGCTTGCCTGTACATATCCATACTTCCCCTTGTATTTAGGATGGTGGAAAGAACACATCTATCTAATAGGAATATAAAAGCTTCTTGCTGAAGGTGATACTTACCAGTAACTATGTCTGTCCAGTTACATAGGAATCCATGAGCTATATCCCAAGGGAGGAGAAGAACCAAGGAAAAAGGGCCACGCACTCACTCTCAACATTGAATTATTTTGTAATCACCATCTTAGACGTAATACTTTTGGTACTGAAAAGGAGCTACGGTCAACACCAGCAATCACAGGCTAGAGCAAAAACGAGCCTAATAACCCATGAGTGCATTCCCACAAATAATGCGCAGTGAAGGAGGTTTAACGCTTTCATATTACAGCATCTAAAACTTGAGCCACCGAGAGATTCTTCTTGAAGGCAAGAGTAGTGCCAACTCCTCTGATCACGTGGGCGAGCACCTTAACTTATTCTGGTGCTCCAAGGGATCTAGGGTGTTAAACTCTAATGTTCTGCAGTCTGGGTTCTTTTGAGGTAATGCCTTTGCCCCCTTATGGGACACAAAAGTAACTCATCCGAATCATCTGTCACTTCCTTAAGTGAAGACTGTTAAAAAATAAAAAATGAAAATCTGCAATCCATGATCAACAGATTTTGAGCTAAAATGAAGTTATGGACAGCTTGAAGTAAAGAACTTTGAACTGGAAGACTTTGCTTCCTATGTCAAAACGTAGATGCTTCCTGGAAGAACGATTTATGGGGATATGGAACCAAGTGTCCCCGAGACCTAGTAAGGTCATAAAATTGTTCTTCCTCACCGCTAATGGAGTTTCCATCCTGAACCGAGTCTGGTGGATGACTTTGTTCAGGGATGACAGGTCACCAACCCCGAGGTTTCTTGACCAGAAACTGATGGCTGAAGAAACCCGGAGACCAATTCAAGACTACTTCTATAGCGCCTTTTAAGAGCAGTCTACACCTCAGAGCATAAAGCGAGGTATTTCTCCAATTTTCAGTACGAGGACCACGTCCTCGGAACTGGAATGAGGGAAGAGGAAGACCTTGTGGTGTTTGCTGAATGGGAGAATTTCCAGCCCTAGTATGAGAGGGGAGACTTGTCTACCTCTACAGTATTATCATCATTATTATTACTAGTTAAGCTACAACCCTAATTGGAAAAGCATGATACTATAAGCACAAGGTCTCCAACTGGGAAAAATAGCTTGGTAAGGAAAGGAAATAAGGAAATAAACAAACTATATGAGAAGAAATGAAAAATTAAAATAAAATATTTCAAGAACAGTAATAACATTAAGAGATCTTTTAAATAAAAACTACAAAAAGATTTATGTCAGCCTGTTCGAAATAACATTTGCTACAAATTTTAACTTTTGAAGTTCTACCGATTTAACTACCCGATTATTATTATTATTATTATTATTATTATTATTATTATTATTATTATTATTAGCCAAGCTACAACCCTAGTTGAAAAAGCAAGATGCTATAAGCCCAAGGGCTCCAACAGGGAAAAATACCCCAGTGAGGAAAGGAAATAAGGAAATAAATAAATGATGAGAATAAATTAACAATATATCATTCTAAAAACAGTAACAGTGTCAAAATAGATATGTCCTATATAAACTATCAACAACGTCAAAAACAGATATGTCATATATAAACAATAAAAAGACTCGTGTCAGCTTGGTCAACATAAAACCATTTGCTGCAACTTTGAACTTTTGAAGTTCTACTGATTCAACTACCCGATTAGGAAGATCATTCCACAACTTGGTAACAGCTGGAATAAAACTTCTAGAATACTGTGTAGTATTGAGCCTCATGATGGAGAAGGCCTGGCTATTAGAATTAACTGCCTGCCTAGTATTACGAACAGGATAGAATTGTCCAAGGAGACCTGAATGTAAAGGATGGTCAGAGTTATGAAAAATCTTATGCAACATGCATTAGGAAGATCATTCCACAACTTGGTCACAGCTGGAATAAAACCTCTAGAATACTATGTAGAATTGAACCTAATGATGGAGAAGGCCTGCCTATTAGTATTAACCACAGTACATACCCAGTATTACGAACAGAATGGTACTGCCCGGGAAGAATCAAAAGAGACAAGAGGGATGGGCTTCTCCGCCACCGGCTGGTAACTACTGGCAAATGCCGACACCTCATTAAAAGTTAAACGGCCAAGTTTAATTAAAGGACCCAGGTTTGTATTCATGTAAAAACCAATGTATAAATGATAATCAACAATATAGTACTGTACAAATTTTTTTTTTTGATGTCGGCTACCGCCCAAAATTGGGGGAAGTGCCTTGGTATATGTATGCATGTATGTACAAAATCGAACATGGTTGAATCAATGTGACTCACCTGACATGACGATCTCCACTAAGGTATCCTGAGTAACTTCGGAAGCAGCGTTGATTATCTGGAGAATATTAGGCGAATCGTAATCGTGACGGAAAAGTATCAACCTTTCATTTAGTTTGTTCAAGGAGTGATCCGGAAACTGGAAAAATAAAGAAGAAATAAAAAAATACAAATAATGCAACCTGAGAGTTTTATAGTTAAAATATATATGTACAGTATTACGGAAGAGACTCCAGTACATGCGTAACATTCTTTTTTAGCATTTCAAAGGGCGACACAGGTCCCTCGCCCAGAAATAGATTTTTCCTTTGTCAAAATCCCTTTATTATCTTTAATATAATTAATTGCTATGCTACAACCCTAGTTGGAAAACCAGGATGCTATAAGTCAAGGGGCTCCAACAGGGAAGATAACCCAATGAGGAAAGTATAAAAGAAAAACATTTAAATAATTACCTCCTATACAAACTATAAAAAATTTAACAAAAGAGGAAGAGAAATAGGATAGAAAAATGTGCCCGAATGTACCCTCAAGCAAGAGAACTCTAACCCAAGACAGTGGAAGACCATGGTACAGAGGCTATGGCACTGCCCAAGACTAGGGAACAATGGTTTGATTTTGGAGTGCCCTTCTCCTAGAAGAGCTGCTTAGCATAACTAAAGTGTCTCTTCTACCCTTACCACTAGGAAAAGTGGCCACTAAACATTTCCAGTGCAGTAACCCCGTGGGTGAAGAAGAATTGTTTGGTAATCTCAAAGAGTTATCAGGTGCATGAGGACAGAGGAGAATATGTAAAGAATAGGCTAGACTATTCGTTGTGTGTGTGTGTAGGCAAAGGGAAAATGAACCTGGGCATTTGACCCAGCATTAGGGCCATGAAGACCATTCACAGTCCCCCCAGTAATTGCAAGATGAATTAAAGTTCAGAGGTAACCAGAGAGAAGGATTCAATGTAGTACTGTCTGGCCAGTCAAAGGACCTCATAACACTCCAGCGGTAGTATCTCGACGAATGCAAGTTTAACATTGAAAATCAAACACTTTTTAATTGAATATTTAAACTTCAACTAAAAATGAATGTCAAGCTTTGGAAATAAATCAGATAACCCTTTTACGCCCAATGGACGTACTGTTTCGTTTCACAAAACTCATCCCTTTACCCACATGGACGTACCGGTACGTCCTTGCAAAAAACTGCTATTTACAATTTTTTTTTTGCATAATTTTGATAATTTTATGAGAAACTTCAGGCATTTTTCAAAAGAATGAGACCAACCTGACCTCTCTATGACAAAAATTAAGCCTGTTAGAGCGATTTAAAAAAAAAAAATAAAAAACTATACTGCCAAATGTGCTTAAGAAAAAAAAACCGCCTGGGGTTAAGGGTTGGAAAGTTCCAAATACCTTGGGGGTAAAAGGGTTAAGGGAATTTTGTCGTCTTTCTAACTTATCTCATTTACTATAAATTTTTTTGAATAGTAGTATATCTATTCAACTAAATTTTAATTCTAATTCTATATCATATCTTTATGGCCTGCCCTAATAAAGTCAGAAATCCTCAATTAGTGGTTTGGATAAACTCCTAATACTGTATAGTAATAATATCATAGATATGTAAAATGTACTGTACTACCATAAAGAAACACAGAATTCTAATAATAAAATTTCCTGAATTTTGACTATTAGGGAAGGCCGAAAAGATATATAGAATTAGAATTGAAATGTGATTGAATGTACAGCACTATTTGAAAAATCTTATAGTGAATGAGGTAAGTTAGAAAGACGACAAAATTTCCTTAACCGATTTATTTTCAAACCCTTCCTATCATTGGACTCTTTATGATATACCGAATAATAACACTAAACCAATGATAATGTGCTGCAACATCATATTTCCTCCTCCTCATCATCATGATCATCAGGATTATGACTATCATTATTATTACTTGCTAAGCTATTTTTCCCTGTTTAAACAATAAAAACATTAACAAACCAAGAGGAAGAGAAATAAGATAGAATAGTGTGCTTGAGTGTACCCTCAAGCAAGAGAACTCTACCCCAAGACAGTGGAAGACCATGGTACAAAGGCTATGGCACTAGCCAAGACTAGAGAATAAAGGTTTGAATTTGGAGCGTCCTTCTCCTAGAAGAGCCGCTTACCATAACTAACTACCCTTACCAAGAGGAAAGTGGCCACTAAGAATTTATATAAACATGTTTTTAACGTGCACTAATACGCTTTAAAATACTGTTTATCCAACGCAATATTTAACATACACTCAAGTAAGAAAAGCAAACCCCTGCCCCAAATTCCGAAATATATTACGACAAACTCCATAACTTATTGGTAAGTTTATAATATACAATACCATTATATCAATAAAAAAGTATATAACATTCTTGGAACATCCAGAAAAATATGTTGCCATCCCCAAAAAATAACAGTTACCACTGGATAATTCACAAGATATACCAAGTTGCAGCTTAAAGATGATGATATCGAACAGAACACAATAAAGACATGGCCAGGGAGTCGAGAAACAAAGGAAAACTGTGGCTCATTGCGAGACGACAGAACTGCACAAAAGAAAGGGGAAAATAAAACTTTATTCATTCAAGAATTTAACAGCACACAAAAAACCATAATATTGAGGAGAGATTAGTATGTCACATAAAATATTAATGGAATAAAGTTATCTAGATACATAGAGTCTGGACTGGTTAATAATACCAATAATCCTCGTCACAGTAAAAATATTAAAGATATTGATAACCTATAAGAGGCCATTTAGTACTTATGCACAGATGCAATATCAAGTAAAAGTTACCTATGAGAGGCCATTTAGTACTTATGCACAGCTGCAATATTAAGTTAAAGTTAAGAGGTTGGAGAGTTACATGGAAAAAGGGAAGCACGAACAGAGGTAGAGTAGAAGGCTAAGAAGTGTAGCTAAAATGCTCCAGACCATTACGTAATACCAACACTGGAAAGCTTGAGGTTCTCGACGGCACTAACCCCATACGGGGGGAGGCATATCTTGGGAAAATCAACTTTGCCTTATATAACAGGTTATGTAATGAAAGCATGTAAAATTAACTAAATGTCATCATCTTGTAAAAAAACTGATGAGACCCATTTCTATAAATACACTATTGAATATATGTTATAATAAAAATTTGCTCCATTTAAAGCCTATTCTAGTCAGAGCATCTCCAAACAGAATTATATAAAAGGAAGTAGGTTGGCCAGGGCACCAGCCACCTGTTCGAGACTACCGCTAGAGAGTTATGGGTCCTTTGACTGGCCAGACTACTACGTTGGGTCCCTCTATCTGGTTACGGCTCATTTTGTTTTTACCTACACATACACCGAATAGTCTGGCCTATTCTTTCCATATTCTCCTCTGTCCTCATACACCTGACAAGGCTGAAATTACCAAACAATTTTTCTTCACTCAAGAGTTACCTACTGAAATGTAATTGTTCAGTGGCTACTTTCCTCTTGGTAAGGGTAGAAGAGACTCTTTAGCTATGGTAAGCAGCTCTTCTAGGAGAAGGACACTCCAAAATCAAACCATTGTTCTCTAAGTCTAAGGTAGTACCATAGTCGCTGTACCATGGTCTTCCACTGTCTTGGGCTAGAGTTCTCTTGCTTGAGGGCACACTCAGCCACACTATTCCGTCTTATTTCTTCTTCTTCTTCTTCTTCTTTGTCTACATCTTTTCCCACTTCTATGTGGGGTCGATGCTTCTGGTCAGGTTTCTCCATCTACCTCTGTCCCATACCTCATCACCGGTTAATCCCTTTGATCGAAAGTCATCCTTGATACAGTCCACCCACCTTCGCTTTCCCTGTACCCCCATTTCCATCATTCTCCTCCCAATATACTGTTCATCTCTTCTCATGACAAGACCATACCACCTTAGTCTACTTTATGGATCTTATGTGATAGTTTTCTAACTCCTGTGGTACCCCTAATTACCTCATTCCATATCTTATCTCTTCTTGTCACTCCACACATCCATCTCAACATTCTGTCTTATTTCTCTTCCTCTTATTTTTTTATAATTTTTATATTTCATATATGAAAGATTAATTTAAATGCTGTTTAATCACTTCTCTTGTAGTTTATTTGTTTCCTTATTTCCTTTCCTCACTGGGCTATTCTCCCAGTTGGTGCCCTTGGGCCTATAGCCTCTTGCTTTTCCAACTAGGGTTGTATTTTAGCAAGTAACAGTAATAATAATAAAAACAATAATAATAATACTGTAATAATAATAATAACAATAATAATAATAATAATAATAAAGGGATTTTGACGAAGGAAAAACCTATTTCTGGGGAGAGACCTGTGACACCAGGTGAAAAGTCCTTCTTTTCTAATATAAATCTTAGTTATTCTGTAAAATTTTGAAGATAATGGGATCAATAAAAAAAGAGGATGCTGGAATGCTATGGCTGGACAGAAATTATCTAGACAGCATCTTCCTCACTAATAACTTAGAATATATGGATTCTAAACTACAACACCTGCTAATACCATTTACCTAGTGAAGTCAACATTACTAAGAGGTTTTATGTGGAAATAGGAGAAAACCTTTTACCAGGCCACATTTAAAAACAGCAGAAACAATGATCAAACCCTCCGAATGCCCCCTAATAAAATTTTGATGAACCTAGCGCTAGCCAATAACTGAAGAAAACTGCAATAATTAGTGACAACACTATAAAAATCGTGCTTCTCTTCCACACCAACAGATTATAAAAAAAGGCAAGTGATCGCTGCCCATAAATTATTGCAGATAGCAGATCCATGTCCTGTCAAGGATAATATAGGTTTCTCATCCTCAAATAAAAGAGATTAACCCTTTTACCCCCAATGAACGTACTGGTACGTTTCACAAAACTCATCCTTTTACCCCCATGGACGCACTGGTGCGTCCTTGCAAAGAAACTGCTATTTACATTTTTTTTTGCATATTTTTGATAACTTTATGAGAATCTTCAGGCATTTTCCAAAAGAATGAAACCAACCTGACCTCTCTATGACAAAAATTAAGGCTGTTAGAGCAATTTGAAAAATATATATTGCAAAATGTGCTTGAAAAAAAGAAAACCCCTGGGGGTTAATGGTTGGAAAGTTCCAAATAGCCTGGGGGTAAAAGGGTTAAACACAGTCTTGAGCCATTCCTTCATAATCTAAGAGAGAAAGTGGCTGAATTTCAGTCAAACATTCCAACAACAACAACAACAACAACAAAAAGAGGAAAATACACAGATAAAAACAGCAACTTGTTGCAGTTCTCTACCCATAATGAATGGGTTATGGTGTCTGGGTAAGATTAAGTCGGTTCACGCCTATCACCACATGCTTATATCAACTTATCTTACCACTGATAATAAATCATACTGATTAAGGTAAATATTCATTGAATTTCTAGAAGTGCTTATTGAAACTCTTTCTTATAGTACACAAAGCTTGGGTACGATTACTGTAATGGAAATGCAACAATAGGGCCATAGCTGTCAACAAAAACCATTGGGACCATAAATGATACAGGGTTGACAAACATCACATCCAATTCTTCTTCTTCTTTGTCTGCATCTTTTTCCAATTCTATGTGGGGAAGATGTTTCTGGCCAGCTTTCTCCATCTACCTCTGTCCCACACTTCATCACCGGTTAATCCCTTTGATCGAAGGTCATCCTTGATACAGTCCATCCACTTTCACTTTGGTTTCCCTCTCCTTCTCGTTCCAATATCAAAATTCAAGGTTTCTTCTTGTCCTGAGGTAACTTCCAATTCTGTTTGCCTCTTTGAAACCAGAAGACATTTTCTTGCAACATGAGCATGAAGAGGATTCCTCTTATGGCAATATTGCTGCAACCCTTCCAGTGTACTTGTTGATTACTCCATAGACCACGTTATTACTCCTGTTAACGATATTCCATCACTATCGCTGGCTTTATTAGTTACTCCATGTTTCTGGGTTATTTACCAAGCAGTAGTAACTTCTCTCAAACCCAGAAAGATATTATTATCATTATTATCATTACTTGCTAAGCTAAAACCCTTGTTGGAAAAGCAGGATGCTATAAGACCAAGGGCTCCAACAGAGAAAATAGATCAGTGAGGAACGGAATTAAGGAAATATACTATGAGAGAAGTTTAAGAATAATAAAAACAGTAAAATAAATCTATTATATATAAACTATAAAAACTTCAAAATAACAAGAGGAAGAGACATAAGATCGAATAGCGTGTCCAAGGACACCCCCCAAGCAAGAGAACTCTAAGCCAAGACAGTGGAAGACCATGGTACAGAAGCTATGGCACTATCAAAGACTAGAGAACAATGGTTTGATTTTGGAGTGTCCTTCTCTTAAAAGAGCTGCTTGTCACAGCTAAAGAGTCTCTTCTAACCTTACCAAGAGGAAAGTATCCACTGAACAATCACATTGCAAATTCCTTGAGCGAAGAAAAATTGTTTGGTAGTTTCAGTGTTGTCAGGTGTATTTGGTGTGTGTGTGTAAGCAAAAGAAAAATGAGCCGTAACCAGAGAAAGGGATCCAATGCAATACTTTCTGGACAGTCAAAGGACACCAGAACTCTCTTGCGGTAGTATCATAACAGATGGCTGATGCCCTGGCCAACCTATTATCTACATGTACAGTATGCAGCAAAACTGGTGATACCTTTTTCTATTTTTGTATCGGACAAGCGTTGTTTTAAGTTGCCACTTAGTATTAAATTATATATTTCACTTTGTAACGTGCAGGTATGAGGCAGCGTTGGTTACTTATGTAGAATTTTATCATAGGAAGATATTACATCGTTAAAAAAACATTTCATGCTAAAATATTATTCCAGAACAAAAATTAAATAAATTACTGTGGCACAAATCCCCCTGCCACCAAGACACTGCGAGACTAGTCTTGGAACTGTCTGTCTAGATAGAGCGAAAGTGGGAAAGAGGGCGTTACGATGCAGAAGTTAAGCAGTTCTATAGTTTAATGTTAACAATTTATGCATTTGGTATACGAGTTCAAAGTTATTTTTGCTAATGTAGTTTTGTGTGTAAAAAAAAATGAATTACAAGTCATTACTTTCACATTATTTTTGTTATAATTAACGCTAACTATACAGTATAAGTCTAGTTCCTAGAGCGATTTCTTTAGCTTGGGGAAAAATATATAAATAAGTAAATAAGCGAGGTTATGAGTTATATTTGTGATTATAAATACAATAAATTCTACCTATTTCTTATTTTACTTTTACTTTACGAATGTACGACTATTATCGAGTCATAGATATTCCCCAATATCTATTGAGTGCAGATATTAATAAAATAGTTCTGAAATCTAGGCCTGTGCTATTGGCTTTACAACATACTAGGGCATAGGCTATACAGTAGGTCAGATAGTGACAAAATATATTTTCAACAAAACTCGTAACTTATATCAATTGTCTATCAGTCCATAATGTAGGATTTATGAAATTTCTACAGAGTCTGGGTGCGGTACACTTCTGTCTCATTTTCTTCATGGGCACATAGGTTTAATAAAAATTATCTGCAGTGTAATCAGGAGTGCAAAGTTCAAGTCTCCAAAGAGTAAAGCAAGGAGAGGCAAATCGAGCCATTTAAACCTTCACAAATAGGTTCTAATGAAATCCTAAGAAAATTTCATGAGATGAAATGTAATAAAGACATTTTAAACCAAGTACAGTAATGGATAATGATTTAGACTGATAATACAAAGGTTATAAGTGAAATGAATGGTATACGACTATAATTTGATAAAACATACGTATAATCCTTTGAAATACATAGCCCAATGCGAAAAATAAAACAAAATTTTCAGTAAAATAATTAAAATAAAGACCATTTCGTATTCAAAAATATGTTACTATTTTCTTGGTATAATGTTTAGGCAAACCAAGAAACGAAAGTTAAACCTGTTGAAATATGTCACTGATTATGAGAGAGAGAGAGAGAGAGAGAGAGAGAGAGAGAGAGAGAGAGAGAGAGAGAGAGAGAGAGAGAGAGAGAGAGAGAGAGTGATTAATATTTTGTATGCAAGTCTAGGTTGCTTATTCCTTCTGAGAATAATTCAACCAATCTATCAAAAATATTTTCCTCTCCCAATGACTCCCAAGATGATAAGCATCAGCTTATGATGGCTTAATTGTCTTCTATTGAGAAGGGAAAATGATTAGGGAAATGAATGCTTGGTTATAAGTTCTCTAACCGCCTATACTCAATTCTTTTTTAATGAGGCGCATTTCCTCCGACTCGCAGCGGTGCCCTTTTAGCTCGTAAAAATTTCTTGCTACCTGATTGGTTAGAATTATCTTGTCCAACCAATCAGCGATCAGGAAACTTTCCCGAGCTAAAAGGGCACCCCTGCGAGTCAGTGCAAATGCCTCACTAAAAATAATTGACTATAGGATAGCTTTTCAATCTTTCTCCAACATTGTATCGTTTTAACCATCTGTAGAGGAGACCAAAGTGAAGGTGGGTGGACTGTATTAAGGATGACCTTCGATCAAAGGGATTAACCGGTGATGAGGTGTGGGACAGGGGTAGATGGAGAAAGCTGACCAGAAACATAAGACCCCACATAGAAGTGGGAAAAGATGTAGACAAAGAAGAAGATGAAGAAGATATAGGAGATGGATGGAATATCATTTTTTTTTTTTGGGTTCCCAGTTGCGGTTGGATAGCTCCCAAGACCATCATGTTTGGCAGATGACTGTCATTATACTACCAGTTAATGTCAGAATAGGCCCCACCCACAACGACACCTCCGACACATTCATTACGTTAAAAACATTATATGGCGGCTAAAAAGTCAGATTCATTAAGTACAGTATTTTTTTTTTTTATCATAATTATAGATTATTATGTTCATTTTTCCAAAATGACTTAGCTGATATATTGATAAAAATATTGCATTAATATTTTAAAACCCCACTCAATGAACTGTATCTTTTATTGAGCGAAGTTCTAAAATACTTCGTTGCTAGACCCTAGACCCATTAGAAATGTGAAGAATGCAAGAGTTGCCAATTAATAACTTGAATGAAAATCACAGAATTTAGGTATTACCAGTTTTGCTATACACTGTACTAAATACCAACACAAGTATGACACAAGTAAAACACGTTGCTGGCATAATATATTCTCCTCGGTGCATTTGATGGCCAATTCCATGCATTATGTATACTGTATTTAATTATTGCTTCTGAAACTTTATGCATCTTTCATTATTATTATCATTATTATTATTATTACCAGCTAAGCTACAACCCTAGTTGGAAACGCACGATGCTATAAACTCAGGGGCTCCAACAAGGAAAATAGCCCAGTGAGGAAAAGAAACAAGGAAAAATGAAAATTTTTAATAACAGCAGCAATATTAAAATAAATATTTCCTATATTATTATTATTACTAGCCAAGCTACAACCCTAGTTGGAAAGGCAAGATGCTATAAGCCCAAGGGTTCCAACAGGGAAAAATAGCCCAGTGAGGAAAGGAAATAAGGAAATAAATAAATGATGAGAATAAATTAACAATAGATCATTCTAAAAACAGTAACAGTGTCAAAACAGATATGACCTATATAAACTATTAACAATGTCAAAAACAGATATGTCATATATAAACAATAAAAAGACTTATGTCAGCCTGGTCAATATAAAAACATTTACTCCTACTTTGAATTTTTGAAGTTCTACTGATTCAACTACCCGATTAGGAAGATCATTCCACAACCATAACATAAAAATTGTAAATAAACAAACGAGCAGATAAAGAAATACGATGAATTCAACTTAAGAGAAACGTGCAGCAAATATTCATTTACTACTCCATCGAGAAAAGAAGAAAACCGATATCCTCTTCCTGAGGGAATCAGAGAAAAATTATATTTTGATTATAAAATAAATTTTTGAATATACTTACCCGGTGAATATATAATAGCTGACGTCTCCGACGGCTCGACAGATTCCAAAAACTCGCGAGCGATCGCCGTGAAGGTTGCGGGTGTGACCACCAGCGCCGACTATCGGCCAGATACCGCATATACTTGTCTATTTCTCCAGTTCTTCTCAGTCCGCTGGGTCTCTATCGGGGAGGAAGGGAGGGCCTTTAATTTATATATTCACCGGGTAAGTATATTCAAAAATTTATTTTATAATCAAAATATCATTTTTAAATATTAAACTTAGCCGGTGAATATATAATAGCTGATTCACATCCATGGTGGTGGGTAGAGACCAGTATTAATACAATAAAGGCGTATATGCTCAAGAGTTTTTTGACAATTATTTCATAAAAAACCAACTTAAGTATAGGTACCTGGTAAGGAAGCTGACTCTGATGATTACTTTGCCTCATTAGTCTGCTTTCCTCACGAAGCCCAGCCATCCTCTCAGGATGCTGAAAAACTCCCAGGAGCTGTTATATCCAGGGCGAACACCCCTATAACAGGACCTCATCAATACCCTTAATCTGGGCGCTCTCAAGAAACAACATTTTGACCACCCGCCAAATCAAAAAGATTGCGAAAGACTTCTTAGTCCCCCGTACAACCCAAAATAAGATTAAAAGTTTCAAGAGTAGATTAAAAGGATATTGGGATTAAGGGAATGTAGTGGTAAAGCCTTCACCCACTACTGCACTCGCTGCTACGAATGGTCCCAGTGTGTAGCAGTCCTCATAAAGAGTCTGGACATCTTTCAAGTAATATGAAGCGAATACCGACTTGCCTCTCCAAAAGGTCGCGTCCATAATACTTTTAATGGATCTATTTTGCTTAAACACTACTGAAGTTGCTATCGCTCTGACTTCATGAGCCTTGACTTTAAGTAAATTACGATCCTTCTCACTTAAATGAATGTGTGCCTCCCGAATCAAAAGTCTAATAAAATAAGACCACGCATTCTTAGACATGGGCAAAGAGGGCTTTTTAACGGAGCACCATAAAGCCTCTGAACAACCTCGTAGCGGTTTAGCTCTGGATAAATAAAATTTAAGAGCTCTAACGGGGGCACAGCACTCTTTCAACTTCATTCCCCACAATCTCAGAAAGACTGGGGATATCAAATGATTTAGGCCAAGGACGAGGCGGAAGTCCATTCTTGGCCAAAACACCAAGTTGAAGAGCGCATACTGCTTTATTAGTGGAGAAGCCGATGTTCTCGCTAAAAGCATGTATCTCACTAACCTTTTTAGCCGAAGCCAAGCACACCAAAAAAAAAGTGTCTTGAGGGTAAGATCCTTCAGGGAGGCTGAATTTAATGGTTCAAACCTGTTTGACATAAGGAACCGTAGGACCACGTCCAAGTTCCAAGCAGGAGTCGAAATATGACGCTCCTTGAAGTCTCGAAAGACTTAAGCAGGTCTTGGAGATCTTTGTTATTAGAAAGATCCAAACCCCTATGCCTGAAAACAGAAGCTAACATGCTTCTGTAGCCTTTAATGGTGGATGCAGAGAGGGAGCGACCGTTTCTCAGATAAAGCAGAAACTCCGCAATCTGCGCTACAGAGGCACTTGGAAGAGGAAATAGAGGAGGACTTGCACCAGTCTCTAAATACCTCCCATTTCAACTGATAGATCCTGATGGTAGAGGATCTTCTAGCCCTCGCGATCGCTCTAGCTGCCTCCTTCGAAAACCTTCGAGCTCAAGAGAGTCTTTCGATAGTCTGAAGGCAGTTAGACGAAGCGTGGGGAGGCTTTGATGAAATCTCTTTACGTGAGGCTGTCGCAAGAGATCCATCCGCAACGGCAGACTTCTTGGAACGTCTACCAGCCATAGAAGTACCTCTGTGAACCACTCTCTCGCGGGCCAGCGTGGAGCAACCAACATCAACCTGGTCCCTTCGTGAGAGGTGAACTTCTGCAGCACCTTGTTTAGGATCTTGAAAGGTGGAAAGGCATAAACGTCCAGGTGAGACCAGTCCAGCAGGAAAGCGTCTATGTGGGCTGCCTCTGGATCCGGAACTGGAAAGCAGTAAGTCGAGAGCCTCTTTGTCAGTGAAGTCGCAAAAAGATCTATGGTGGGTTGACCCCATGTCATCCATAGCTTCTCGCACACAGTCTTGTGCAACGTCCACTCCATGGAGATGACTTGTCCTCTTCTGCTGAGGCAGTCCGCCAAGACATTCATTTTTCCTTGCACAAATCTCGCCAAAGGAGAGATGTTACTTGCCTTAAATGGAGTTCCTTCTGATCCGTGGACCAAAGACCCGAGCATTCCAGACTGTCCAGTGGAGCTCCCTAACCCAAATCCGATGCATCTGAATACAACACATGGTTTGGGTTTTTGATCACAAGAGAAAGACCTTCTCGAAGTCTGATGTTGCTGTCCCACCAAGTCAGACATGTCTAGACTGAGTTGGAGATTGGGAAAGAGATACTCTCTAAGCCCTTCTCCTTGTTCCAATGGTTTAGGTGAAATTGGAGAGGGCAAAGGTTGAGTCTCCCCAGAAAGATAAACTACTCCAGCGATGAAAGAGTGCCTACGAGGCTAGTTCAAACTCTTACAGAGCAACTGTTTTTCTCTTGCAAGTGAAGGACTTTTAACAGAGCTTGTTCCATTCTTGTGGGAGACGAAAAGGCCCGAAAAATCAGACACTGTATCTCCATTCCCAAATAAAGAATAGTCTGGGATGGGGTACTGTAGGTTACGACTTCTCTACGTTCACTATGAGACCTAGCTCCTTGGTTAGGTCTAATGTCCATTAGAGGCTCTCCAGACAGCGATTTAATGACGACGCCCTGATTACCCAGTCGTCAAAATAAAGGGAGGCTCTGAATCCTCAAAAAATGTAGAAAGCTTGCTACATTTTGCAAGGGCCTTGTAAAAATAAGAGGAGCAGGAATGAGGCCGAAGTACAGTGCTCGAAATTGGTACATTACTTTCCCGTCCACAAACCTCAGATGTTGTTGAAAGTTTGGATGAATCGGGATGTGGAAGTATGCATCCTGAAGGTCGAGAGAGACCATCCAGTCGCCTTCCCTTACTGCTGCCAAGACAGATTTGGTAGTCTTCATCGTGAAGTTTGTCTTGACAATGAACACATTGAGCGCACTTACATCTCAAGTACTCCTGCAGTGAATGTGGCTGCCAGATCATTGGAGCCATCCCTGATAGCCTTGTTCCTGCAGTGAACGTGGCTGCCAGATCATTGGAGCCATCCCTGATAGCCTTGTTCATGCAAGACATAATTGTACAGCAATACATTGACAGCTGGAGAGACCTTCTTACTTAAGGCTCCCAGGGACCAATCCAACAAATAAAAACTTCAAACGCTCGAAAAAAAAAAACTCCTAACAGGAGATGGTCTAGCTCTGAAGCCGACCATAAAATCTTGGAGCGTCTCATGGCTAGACAACGAGGAGAGTCCACAAGGCTTAAGAAGTCTCCCTGGGCAGAGGCAGGTACTCCCAAGCCGAGAACTTCTCCTCGAGCTTCTCCTGTGTCACACCAGATGCCCGAGCGAGAAGCTAATTAAGAAGGAGGAAAAGCAAAAGCAGACTTTCCTAAACTTCTCCTGGATTCCAACCAGTCTCCCAGTAAGAGCATGGCCCTCTTGGAAGAACAAGAGAGAACTGACTTCGTAAAAGTAGGCGTCGAAGAAAGTCTAGGACAAAATTTCACTAAAGAAATTCATAATTAAAATACAAGGGATTGTTGGACCACCCTAGGTTACTCCTCTTCTTAATGACTCCCCAAAGGTACATTAGTTGAAAGGGGGTCATATACTTCTTCAGAAGGCACATCATCTGATAAATCTAAAGTCTTGCGAGAAGGAGATTTATATTCAGAATGACGTGAAGGAAAAGCCTGACAGGCTACATCAACTTGTATATGAACAGAAGTTAAAGTTGGAGGGTCGATGTCACGTTGTGACTGCAGAGAATGTTATTCTACTACACGTCGTGACAGAAGTAACTGACGTTCAAACGTCCCGTAGTAACAGCGGTGACTGCTGTTCGATGCTATATCGTGACTACGATGACTGACCCTCGACGTCACGTCATGTCTACGGTGTCTAGCGCTCAACGTCACGTCGTGTCTGCGGTGTCTGCATCTCAACGTCACGCTGTGACTGCGGTGACTGACGTTCAAAGCGATCAAAGTTACATCGAGATTTATGCTCCACATCTCGCTTAACAGCAAAGCTGTCACTAGAGATAACGTCAGCGTGGCGTAACAAAGCTCGTCTAGAAGGTTGAAGACCCGAATCACGTATCCCAGAACCGTGACGTACAAAAAGCAAAGGATCCTTTCGCACAGGAACAGGATCGAAAGCTTCTATCGAAGAAGAAAGCTTTAACAGCATATCTAACTTCGGATCAACCTGTGACTGCAGTGGCTGACGTTCAAACGTCACGTAGTAAACAGCAGTGACTGCTGATCGATGCTATATCAAGACTACGGTGACTGACACTCGATGTCACGTTGTGTCTACGGTGTCTACCGCTCAACGTCACGTCGAGTCTGTGGCAGAAACGTCTGTACATGAACGTCATCGCTATGAACGGGACTCTTATTATGACTACAGCTAGGACGTTGAACTTGTTCTGAAGGAACTAATAAATGTTTCAATCGTCTCGAAACTTTACGCCCAGGCTTTTAAAGAGACGAATCATCGGAAGACGAGGAGAAACTTCGTCTCTCCAGTCTTATGGCAAGGACGTGCTTGCCGAGCAACGTCTGATACCTTTGAGGGAACGTCTGTTCGTTGGTTTACACTCCTCACTCCCTTAGGTCTTACGACATTCCTTCTCCCTGGTGCAGGGGAGCCTGAAAGAGGTCTCGGACTAGGCAAGTGACAAGCACAAACAAACGAACCCTCCGCAACACAGAACATATTTTTTGCACTTACTTCACTGATATCGTATTTTTCAATAATTTCACATTAAACATGAATAAAACTGATTTCTACCTGAAGTACGCAATTCTCCCTTACATCAAAAGGTTAGAATTGCGAAATGAGTCGTAAATTGTAAGCACATTAGTACAAAATGAAACACATACAAAAATCAATAAACATATACATATATATCGAATAAAACGGAAATATATAAAGCTAAAAAGATCAGTGACTGGGGAGGAGACTAAACACTAGTTCACTACGGACTACGTTTTCAATCTCTCACAGTACAGTGCCTTGGGACGAGAATAAAAACTAAAACGTTTTATCCTCTCTCCCCGTACAGAGACTTGGGACGAGAGTAAAAAAAAAAACTGAATCGAGAACAACGTTACTCGCTCCCAAACTCCTTGTACAGAGACTTGGGACAAGAATAAAGATCGGATCGTTATCTCTCTCTCTCTCTCTTGTCACTCACAAGAGAATGGCCCACTCACCCTTCGTCAATAACAGGTTATTTGACTAAAGGAAAAAACTGAAAGGACTAAGAAATTGAAAATTAACAAGTTCCTTTAAATTAGTATCTAAAACACTTCAGTTTGAAAGAAGAATGAACAAAACGTCAAAATCGATTTACTCTTTCTGCAAAGTGAAACCGTGATTCTCTCTTTCTCTATCGTAACGATAGAGCGCAAACTGCGTAGCATAAATAAACCAAACGATAGTTCATCTTTGAAAAAAACAGCACGAAGACTATTCAAAGAATATATTTCTTAAAATATTTTCTAAAAAATATTCATTTCATCACTCTTACAGAGCAACTGTTTTAAACTAAACAAAAATAAAAGTTGAATGGGCTCAACGCTGTTTAACTTCGCTTTCCAAGTTAGGACCGCCTACATAGAATAGGTAAAGGCCGCATATAAACAAAAACATAATATTTATCTTGATGTTTAGTATAAATGGAAAGCTAATCGAAGAGGCCTAATAAAGGCGGGTGAGATATAAAATATAAAATATATAGAGGTAAATCTATAAATATCAACAATAATTTATAAAGTGATAAAATAATTACTAAAAGCCTTTAACACACTTCCGTACACTGAGGGAAGGGTCGGCCATCTTTTCTCTATGGAAAAACCAGAGATTAAAAAAAAGTAAGGGCAAAACACTTTTCCTCTCCTTTCAAAAGCATTTCTTTTGAAGATAGTATTGAATAATCCAACACGGCGAAAGCAATAAAACCAAAACCAAGTACGTACTTCACCAATTCGGTCGAAAACTCGAGGTCATAAAGCGAGCGGAACCAACTTGTCGACAAGACCGACAGAGAAGAACTGGAGAAATTGACAAGTATATGCGGTATCTGGCTGATAGTCGGCGCTGGTGGTCACACCCGCAACCTTCACGGCGATCGCTCGCGAGTTTTTGGAATCTGTCGAGCCGTCGGAGACGTCAGCTATTATATATTCACCGGCTAAGTTTAATATTTAAAATCGTGGATTTACAATTTATGGGATTACAAACATACGATCTTTCCCTCAAAGTCTTGTAGTAAAAGTAGATATATAGGTACACTGGCAAGAAAAAGGTTGCATTGCAATGGTTTTGCAGACTGTGGTAGGCCGTTGCACACACAAGACCTATTGTCAGAATACCGATCACACTCTAGCCTCACTACATAAAAAAGGCTGTCGATTGCCCCAGAGACCTGGGCAAAAGAAATATCAAAGTGAAATGGGCACTGTGTACCACCCCTTGATTATGATCTGGCTCTGCAGAGCCCGTCCTCTTGGTTATTCCAAGTGCTCTTCAAGCCATACAGTTAGGTCAAGCATCCCTACAGGGCAGTACAGCAGAGCATCCCTGATCGCTGTCTCTTTGTGGCGCTAATGTCCTAGGACCTTTTTTTTTTTTTTGGAAGGGGTCCTTTCTCCCCTGATGGTCCTTCCAAGATTTTCCTGGGCATTACTGTCTTATTTTGCCTTGGGCACTTCAGATCTTCGCCATCTGGGCAATGGGACCCAGAGTGTACCTCTGAACTTCACCATAACCTTATCAGTCAAGAGCATAAGCGACCAGATGAGCTTGCATAAATATTAAACAAAGGACGTTTTAGCAATGCCATTATTTGTTTTAATTAAAATAACTACGAAATATAGATGCTCTCCTCATCAAAAATACAATAATCTGAATTTCCAAAATTCCATACAGTATTCCTTTTTCAATTCACAATTAGGAATTTGCCATTCAAATAACCCTTTGAGTAAAAATGTGACTTGGTGGTCTTGGTAAAATGCTTAATAAGAACGATTACCAACTAAACTATAAGAGTGAGTTTTCAAAACAACAAAAATTACTGCACCGACTCTAAAAATACATCTTAGGAAATCATGTTTGCATTTCACAAATACTGTACTGTACT
This sequence comes from Palaemon carinicauda, assembly GCF_036898095.1. Lineage (NCBI taxonomy): Eukaryota > Metazoa > Arthropoda > Malacostraca > Decapoda > Palaemonidae > Palaemon > Palaemon carinicauda. The sequence goes on from NC_090737.1 coordinate 7,480,558, forward strand.
GTACTTAAAACTGTACTTTACATACAATGCTGAAATGGTAGTACGCATGCTCATGCAATACAGACAGACAAAAAGTGAAAAAGTGCCATTTAAGAAAGGGAGGTGCTTCAAGGAGTGTTAAATCATTCTACTATCAACTGAAAAAAAATAATGATGTTGTATAGAATGGGATAAATAACTGCGTGTTAAATGTAAATTAGTATAAATGCTATTTTAAAGTTTTATGTCATGTTAGATATTATCATCTACTGACTACATTATCAAAAGTATAAAGTATCAGTCGGCTAAAATTATCCTGCATTTCTATTTACCAACACAGTTTACAAAACTAACCAAAATATGAATATATAATATTGTACCTCCAAAACAACTATGTACAGCATTTTAAAGAGGAAACATAATAACATCATAAAAATACACTTACCCAACTAACAGGGAAAAAAAGGGGGGGGGGATGCAATGAACCTAAAGTATGTAATACTGTACATATTTCAGCATTCAATATCATACATTTTCTAAAGGTCAAAGGTTAGCATAGCTTTCCGTTCCCCAGTTCAATTAATTCTTTTAAATCTCGAAGATAAATAAATCCTAATGACCTTAGAGGGTGACACCTTGCCGCTATATCCCTTCACCCCTTGTCTAAAGGGCTCGGCTGCGTTGTGTCATTTCCTCTTCAAGATTGCCCCTTTTGAAATCAAGCATATCTGCACCCTGCAAAACTATCCTCTTTAATTCAACACTCTTACCTAACTGTGAGAGGATGATTGTACAAAAGGGTTCTTAGGGAAGTCTATATTTTTCTATTTCACATAGCTTCCCTATACTTCTTATTACAATGCTTTTGTTGTATATGAATAAATCATTCTTCCTAGGCTACTGAAAAATTTCTAGTAAATTATGAAAAATAATTAAAGTTTCTGAATCTGTTTTCCTTAATATAGGAACTAGAAAAAATTCCTATTTCCTTAATTATTTAGCATCTGATTAATAATAACTATTCCTTGGTGTCTTCAGCAGTGATAATATACTTTAATGCTGTAAATTTACTCTTATTATTTTCATTATTAGTTGCTAAGGTACAATCACAGTTGGAAAAGCAGGATGTTATGAACCCAAGGGCTCCAACAGGGAAAATAGCCCCGTGAGGAAAGGAAATAAGGAAAAACTACAAGAGATGTTTAAGAATAACATTAAAATAAATTTTTCCTATATAAACTATAAAAACTTCAAAATAACAAGAAGAGAAATAAGATAGAATAGTGTGCCCGAGTGTACCCTCAAGCAAGAGAACTTTAACCCAAGACAGGGGAAGACCATGGTACAGAGGCTATGGCACTATCCAAGACTAAAGAACAATGGTTTGATTTTGGAGTGTCCTCCAAGAAGAGCTAATAAACTAAAAATAAAAAACAGAACAATTACCTCTATTTCTCGAATAATTTACTGAACAAATATTACGTAAAGGGCAGTACATTATGCAATTTACACAGGGCAACAAAAATTATGCTGACTTCCAATATCTTCCCTTCAAGTCTATTAGATATAAACTACTCAAGTTTTGAACGATTGGAAATTATAACAAGAAATAAGGTTCACTATATACTTTACCTTATTGTTAATAAATTCACATGCTCTGTCCTTCAATGTTTTCAGTGTTAACTGCGACGCATTTACCGTTGTTGTGTCCCGGATCAGACCGTGCTGTGAGGGAAAAACTTATATCTGCTCCGGTCACCTCCATCTATAAGAAAAAATTAAATAGAGAGATGAGAATCATATCCTGGTTAGTACAAAATGGAAGTGTGAATAATCTCTTGCTTTGCAAAATCTAAATGATGAAATATCAAAGTAAAGTATCGGGGATATTCCGCAATTAATGTGATCTTGAATCACGTATTACTTTATTGTTCTGGTAACACTGCTCTTGAAGTAAAAAAATGCTTTTCATATTACTTTATTGTTCTGGTAACACTGCTCTTGAAGTAAAAAATACTTTTCATATTACTTTATTGTTCTGGTAACACTGCTCTTGAAGTAAAAAAATACTTTTCCTTATAAAATAATGTAAAGCATTGGTTTATTTAGAATTATATAACATTCTATATGACCACACTTAACAAGGGCATAAAAACTTTAAATAAAATATTTGAAATATGAAAATTGCTCACATACACACAAAGAATATAATAAAGCATTCTAATAAGCCTCAACCACAAGCCTTCCCAAAATTAAAAATAACCCATAAAATATATAAAAGAAAAAAACGTTAAGTCAACGTAAATTTCACAAAAAAAAACCATGTTTCTTATAGAAAACATAATTTTTAGGATATTTTCTTTTCTTCAAATTAAACAAATTGCAAGTAAGTATATCTACAGTAATACATTTTCAGAACCACGTATAGTATAAAAATAAGTTTGTGAGAAAAAAACCCGAAATTTATCAGTATTTACACATATGAAATGCATAATTATGATCCAGTAAAAGTTAGTGGAACTATATATTGTATAAAAAAATTACATGAGCTCAAAATATTTTTCCACAGGAAAGTAACATAAGGAGAGAGGAGCTCTGTTATTGGGATGAAACCATTAGGCAACATATGCTAGTATTGCATCTGAGGAGGCCAAATGCATCTATACATGCAACTATAGCTAATTCTTTTTAGTGAGGCAGATTTGTACTGATTCGCAGGGGTGCCCTTTTAGCTTGAAAAGTTTCCTGATCGCTGATTGGTTGGACAAGATAATTCTAACCAATCAGATAGCAGGACACTTTTCCGAGCTAAAAGGACACCGCTGCGAGTCGGTGCAAATGCGCCTCATTAAAAAAAAATGAGTATAGGGTCAGACCTGACACCGACTTCATGAAATGCAACGTAATGATGAATATAGGTGTACATTTGTGTATACCCTCTCAAGATCCAAACATTAAATTGAGAAGGGTCTATTAGTAAGGAAAACAAGATAAAGTTTGAGGGAGAGAAACTTGGGAAAGGGTACTATAGTTCATCAATCCATGATGACAAAACATGAAAGTCAGCATTTCAGCCAAAGAAAGGAAAACACGTTCCCTCAAGAAATAAAGGTGCAAACCACCCCCCGTCATTAGGTTCGTCCAATTTGATGGTGGAGACAGTAAATTGTTGAAATGAAGTTCAAGAGTACATAAAAAAAATTTAGCTCTTATAGAAGAGTATTATTATTATTATTATTATTATTATTATTATCTGCTAAGCTACAACTCTATTTGGAAAAGCAGGATGCTATAAGCCCAAGGGCTCCAACAGGGAAAATAGCCCAGTGAGGAAAGGAAACAAAGAAAAAGAAAATATTTTAAGAATAAAAATATCAAAATAAATAGTTCCTACAATAAACTATAAAAACTTTAACAAAACAAGTGGAAGAGAAATAAGATAGAATAGTGCTGCTCGAGTGTACCCTCAAGCAAGAGAACTTTAACCCAGGCAGTGGAAGACCATGGTACAGAGGCTATGGCACTACCCAAGACTAGAGAACAATGGTTTTATTTTGGAGTGTCCTCCTAGAAAAGCTGCTTACCATAACTAGAGTGTCTCTTCTATCCTTACCTAAAGGAAAGTGGCCACTGAACAATTACAGTACATCAGTTAACCCCTTCAGAGAAGAATAATTGTTTGGTAATCTCGGTGTTGTCAGGTGTATGAGGACAGAGGAGAAACTGAAAAGAATAGTAGAGAGCCTTCAGGAACGCAGGTAGCATGAAAAGGTCGCAATACCTTGAATATTGCAAGAAGGATTCATTAAGTCATAATGAAGAACCTTTAGCTATGCAGGTAGCTTAAAAATGGATGGAATGCATGCAATTTGGACCAAACTATATAGCTAATCATAGGCACTAATGGGTCCATTCAGTACCAAAAAGTCTTGGTTGCTACAAGTTATCTAAGGAACTCCATTTAACTATGAAGGAAGATCAAGCTTGAATATAAATTCTGGCTATTTCTTCATTCTCCATATACAACAGCATTGTCATCTTTCCATCTCTTACAAGATGTAATTACTGTTAGCATATTTAAACGTTTTTAATCATAAATTATGAGATTCCATTGAATAAAAGGGTAAAATACACAATGGTTCACATATGAACAGACAGATGCAGCTAATATTTTCAGGTCCAAACTATTTTTGAAATATTTTGCTAATTTATGGTAAATTAAATAAGCTGATTTTCAGGTGTGATAAATTTCACATTTTACAGGTACTGACCTTTAAATGAATGAATATGCGTCATTTATGAAAACTGCCAATAATTAAAAGCTATTGGGAGCTGGGGAAAAATCATCTCCTTATATTAAAGAGGCATTGCTAACAAAATGAGAGAGAGAGAGAGGAGAGAGAGAGAGAGAGAGAGAGAGAGAGAGAGAGAGAGAGAGAGAGAGAGATTGAAAAGGAGTTACAAGGTTTTTGCAGGTCTCAAAAGACTTTCAAGTCCATCTGCTGAGATTCCATTTGTTCTCTCTCTCTCTCTCTTTAAAAGAGT